>NC_072736.1:37678910-37978910 GCF_026930045.1 Uloborus diversus
ACGTACTACGAGCAGTAGTGGCATTGGAAATGTGCCAATAAGCGGGGAAAACAGCGGCATGGTAAAAGAAAAAAAGAAAAAACAAATATTCCGCGGGTTATCTGCGTTCGTTTTGTGAAAACAAAATTGTAATGTGCTTGAAGTTTGGAAAGTCGTTTGGAGTTGGCTGAAAGTTTTAAGGCGAAGAGTAACATCAACAAATACGGGAGAAGAGTGACTAACTATAAAACACTCACACACACGTTTTGAGCAGGGCTTATTTACATGGGGGTTCACGGGAGCTCAGTTACTGCACTTGTTCTTTCCAGAGAACTTTTGATAATGAAGCGGTAAGCACCAGTGATAGTGAGCTCCGAAGCCCAGCACTCTCAATTCCAATACAGATTAAAAGCTATTTTCTGTATTTAGGGAAATGCCTTCATCTGAGAAACTGAAACATAGCTGAGAATTTTCTATCACCCAGTAGTTTTTTCTCTGCCAGTGAAAAAACGAGGAGTGCCTTTGTTAAACATACCCATAATTGTCGCTATTTATCGTATTGACGTTTTCGCTACTTCCTTACGCTCTAACATTTCAACAAATTAGATATCAAGGCCGTAGCCAGAGGGAAAGGGGTCATGGGGTCAGACCCCCCCCCCTCGAAATTTTCAAAGCCTTGCATGCTGTAAAAAAGCTGTCAACAATTTCGTCTTTCGCACTTCAACTCGGAAAAATTCAAGGTGCTCCCCCCTCACCCCCATGTCACCAAAGATCGTCTAAACTTTCGTTTTTAGAGTTTCAATTTCAAAAACAAATTCCGTTGAGCCCTTCGTAATTCCTCGAAAATTACAAAGAAGGGACCCCAAACCTCTCCTCCCACTAACATTACCGAAGATGTTCTGAAACCTGCGTTTTGAAGCTAACTTCAAAATTTTTTGAAGGAATGTTTCGTTGCCCCCCCCCCTCCCCGTTTAGCAAAAATCATTAAAGATTGTCTTTAATTGTCGGACTTTCATGGCTTAAATTGCGAAATTTTCTAGAGGAGGGTTTCCAAAAACTTCGCCTCCTAACATCATTGAAAGTCAACCAAAATTACGTTTCTGGAGCTTCAATTGGGAAAGTTGGTCGGTCCCCTTAACACGTTACCAAAGATAATCTTATTATTGCATTCTGAAGATTTCAGTTTTACAAAAATTCCCGGGGATTGACACCGAATCTCTCTTTCCCCTAACATGATTTAATATGTCATATTGATCTTTAAACTTTATATCTTTCTCTCTACACAACAACAGAGAATAAGGTAGTTACAAAGTTTGATAGTATTTATCACTAAAATTATAACAAATTTTGTTTATGTTATGCGGTCCAACGTGCCATACCAGACGGACCAACGTACCCCACCGTGGGGCACGTTGGTCCACTTTGCGAGGTTCCGTTAAAAAATTAATGTAAAAAAAAGCTTATCAATTCAACACTTCCAAAAATCTGTGGTTTTGAGAAGTGTTTAGTGAAACTTATTGTTGAAAATCGAACTGCTCATTAAATTTTTTGATGCGATAAAAAATACGTAAAAAAGCGTACCAATTTACCTCACCTCCCCTTAAAGAGAAAATTTGAAGTGATTACACAATTTTTAAGGCTTCACCTTTTAAAGAACACTTTAAATACTGTAATTTATGCCCACGAGATTAATTTCTCATTTTTTGAAATCGCAGCGCTAAAAAGGTCACTAAATGATAACCATTCTTCTAAATTACCACTAAAATTTGGCAGAGTTAACTTTGACAGTTTGATGTCAGTTGCCTCAAAACATTTATAATTTCATTTTTCACGACAAAAGTATTGTGAGGCTCTGAGAATTTGAGCTCTGATTCTAACAATGTTCACCTCTGTTTCGGAAAATAAGGATGGAAATGGCGCAAAGTTGAGTTGAGAAACTTTCTTAGTAGTTTTTCAAAAATATTAAAAGCCGAGCTAATAACACGTCTATTTTTCACTAAACTCCCCTAAAACAGGTAAACATAGTCAAGGTCACAGCTCATCTAACCAGAGCTGCACTATACTACTCTTAGAAATTGCTGTAAGACACAACGAGAACTAATTCATCGATGATATCACATTGACTTTGCAAATCAGTAACGAAAGAATCAAGTTCCGATTCATCAGACAAATCAAAAATGTAATTAAACACAACAGTATAATTTTTTCACTAGTTTTTTGAATTTGAATTTTGAAGGATTTCAATTCTGTGGAATCTGCATCATCAATACTACTATAATTTTTCTCCTTTAATTTTGTTAAACTAGCTATAATTGCTGGTTTTCTTTTTCTCCAAGGCTCTAAGATCCTTTTTAAATCATTAATAAATAAAATAAACTCACCTTCGTTGAGGCACTAATGCTCCGGCTCCGTCGATCCAAAAATGAATGGAATAAAAGCACAGAATTCGCAATAATAAACACCAATCAAGGTTCACCAAATAAAATTTGATTTATTAGTGAACTGTATGAATAGAATTCCTAAGAATTCGCACTCAAACACAAACTCAAGAAGAACTTCACACACTTGGTATAAAGAAAATAACACAGCACTACATAACTAATTAGAACATGAATTTAAGTCGAAGAATTTTTAAACTGTTGCCATTACTATTTAGAGAAACAATTCAGATTAAATTAAAAATAAAAACACGGAGGAAAAAATTATAGCTCTACACAAAGAAAATTTTCACGTATTTTATGGTAATTATATTCACATTAAAAAAATAATAAAGCATGAAATAAAAAGTGCATTTTTCTTTTCTCTTCCTTTTTTGCTCTTACTGTATCAAACAGCCATGTAGACAAATGAAGAAACCCTCCCCCCCATTTTTCTAAGTAGGATGACAAAAATTCGCTAATTGTGATTTTATAGTCATGAGAAACTGATAATAAAGCGTTATCAACAAGCAGTTTTTTATCAACAGGAAAAAGTGTAGCAACAGTTACTCTTAGGAGTCTTATCAAAATTGCCTGATTAAATTTTACGGTAAATTTTGTTTCTTCATGGTTCAGTGCAGTTTACTGGGTAAAAAAAGTTGTTAATTGATCTAGAAAGACTAATTTATCTAGTTAACGAATTCGAAAAGAAGAATGTCGCTGTGTGTCCTTTTTTCCTGTGATTTGATTCCCCTTGGTAGGTAAACCAATAAGGCCCAATAAGGCCAGAATTGGCATTATTGTGACACTGGTGTACTTATTAAGATGTCGAAGAATCGGGTGGAGATCAAGATTCTGTGCTGCACATTAGGATGGTCCAAAAAAGGCCCTTTTCAAAAAATTCCTGATTTTTATTGGTCCTACCCCCTTATTTGGTTTCATCTGAGTAAAAAATAATCATTGTGAAGTTTGAGCTCATAATTTTAACATTTAGAGGTAGCTCAACAGCCTCAAAGTTTCCGCGTTTTACCATTTTATGCCATAAAAGCAAATAGAAATAAAGTTGACGCTAGGAAAAGTATATAATTTATTTAATTAAAATTGCCAGCATTTTGTAAGTTAAAAATAGTTACATAATAATAATAATAATATTTCAACAGTTATGTATATGGCATTCCTTATTACATATTACAAAGTCTGCTTTTTACGGCTACTGCCAAGACTGACATTCTCTTTTTTAACGGCAGATCACGGTTTCCAAGAGAAAAAGTCAGATTCCAAAAGTCAATTTCAATTGTCCCTCCCTTACAACCGCCCATACTCGAAATAACTTCGAGACGTGCAGTAAAAACATACACTGTGTTCCGAAATTGAAAATTTACAGATTGTTTTTCTTTTAATAAATTAAATGCCAAACGTATTTTTTCATATTACATTTGTCTACAAAACCTGACCCCGGGAGTTAATTATATTTTGCTTTAATGCCAGTGCGTAAAGGCGCTCAAAAGACATTTGCTTCCAAGCCACTTCACTGCGTGACTTCTAATATAATTTATATCGACTTGGAAAATATTGCGTAAGAATGGGTTTGACACCCCCCCCCCCAAAAAAAAAGGTAAGGGTACGCAGAGATTTTTCCAACCCTTTCCTCCTCGGGACCCTTACGAAAATAATGAATAGCCCCTTATGTGAGAGCATTTCAGTGGGCAGTTTATTTCATGTAACTGTCTTCTTTGAACTTTTAAATTTGCCGAAGTTCCCCAAAATCTGAGCTTGGTGTCTCTGGTGAATGTCCTCTTTTTTTTTTTTTTTTTTTGTCCTTATTAATAAGAGCGAGGCACCTGACATACTGGTTCAGGTTCGCTGCTTGTTGGCCATTTACATTCGAAAAACACTATCACGCAGTTCGAATGGCGTTGGTGGTTGCAGTGAACATTATAAAACGCTTCACTGGCCAAGATGGCGGTTTAGAACAATTCGCTGAAAACCTTTTTTTTTTCTTTTTATTGATTCTAAGAGTATCCGTCTCCTTCACCCCTACCATAAAGGAAAACGTGAATTTTCAGGAATGAAGTCGATTGTAGTGTGACTCGCAGAAAGAATTTTTATAAGGTTTTTGATTTAAAGTCTCTTTATAGATAATTCTTATCTTCCACGGAACAAATGCACAAGAGGTGGACAGTGAAAAATGAAAAGCAAAGCAAATTAAGAAGTTGTAGTAACTCACCCTTTGTATTAATTTTATTTTTAATTTGCGAAAGAAGGTACATCTTATAACAAATTATTGGACTTATCATGGTTCTTAAAAAATTCATCAGCGTCTGTGTCGTATGATTATGCTGCATGTTAAAGATCCCTTGGGCTAGTATACTCTCTTTTGGCTCGATTACTCTCGACTAAATAAAAATCCTTGAGTGGCTTCGCATCAAGAGAGCTCAAGTGCCTCCATTTTCTGGGGAGCGAGTGTCAGAATTTTCAACAGGTAATGGATTGGCTAACTCTCTTTCTGCTTGTTCTCTTAAAATTAAATGATCGTGCAAAGAAATTTTTGTTTTAAATCGATTAATTTCAAACATTTTCTACATATGCTTTAAATCATGTTTTGAAATAACATTTGAAACATAAAAGGAGATGCTTATCCTTAGCTATTTTGTAGGAATATGTCTATAAAAAATCCTGGTAAAATAACATACACGGTGTTCAACATCTAGAAATAAACAACGTGCTTTGAGAGATTTCTCGAACAACAGCCAAAGAAAACTCGCCCCTGCTAAAAGATGCAATAACCTCCTTGAATTCAGGCAAACCGCTTTTGATCCAGACTGCAATGTTTCACTTGAATTCCCTGTTACAGGCTTTGAGCCGGTTCATTGCATTTCCTATCTAAAAGCGTCCGACAGCATGGACATCCTGTATGAAGTCACCCCGTTCTTACAGTCGCTGCACGTCTCCTAAACTTTCGGGCGAAAATTAAGAAGTGTGGGGAATTGAATTTTAAGTTGATTTTGCCCCTGTTTGTGCTTCTTACTGAGCTAGTATTTGTAGAGACAATCTTTAGCATTTCCAAAAAAAAAAAAAAAAACCGGAACACTAGAAACCCGAACTCCTTAGAAGATCCAAGCTTCTTTTTTTTCTATCACAACAATATTGCTGGACATGGAGGATCCGATAATCGTTTTCGTGTGGTAGGACCAGTAAAAAAACTCGGCCTTTCAACTTGGCTTTAGACGTTTGGGGCCAGTGGAATGAGTACACAAGTATCTGAAGCGTTTGCAGGTCCGTCATTTCGACGTTTTCCAGGGGGGTCAAAGTGCAATGCTAATTATACCGAAAAACAAACAAAACCACGCCCATTTATATATAAATACATTAATTTCTAAAAGCTAGGGGCGGGGTCAATTGTCCCCTCCTGAACCCCCATATTTGACGGGTCGGCAGTGATACTGCGCTTGGATAAATTATAAATCTGATTTTTGCAGGACACTTGTTACGAAGAATTTTTTTTTTTTTTAATTCTCCCCGAAATCAGGGAGGTAGGTACCTACTAAAAACAGTAAAAAAAAAAAAACTACGCAGTTTTTTGAATACAGACCTATGTTACTTTTCTTTATTTTTATGTATCATCTTCTTGCATAACTAATATATTTTTATGCCTGCCTTACTACGAGTGTATTTGAACCATTATCCATTTTACTACCTAGTTATTTTGTTCAGTATTACAAAAGGGCATTTTTTAAAAAACTTACACACCTTCTAAATTATTACACATATTTAGTCCTAATTACACCCAATAAAAATGGACATTTCCGTAAAATTTACACTTTTCCTTCCACACGCAAGCGTGACAGGTACGATTCAAGTGGCTCAGAAAAACGTTTAAAATAGAGCGAGGAACGCAACGAAGAAAGTCACTCGACAACCTGCATGCCCTCAATTTTGTCTTTCTCTGCACACCAACCTTGTTTCGGCGATAGGTTTATTTTCTTTTCTTTTCCCCTAAACATTTTTTGATAGTTTTCTATTTATTATCGCCGGAGCCCAACTTCCCTGTTCTACAATTGTACGACAACTTCTGGTGTCGATTGATGTTCCGCGCTGCTAGTTACTATGGGAACGGTTTCTTCTGTTGAGGAAAATAAAGCAATACATTTCAATGCTTGGTTGGGTTTTCTTCGGAGAGTTTAATTTTTGAACCCTTTCAAACGTGGGAGCCTGTTTTTTTTTTCTTTCTGAACAAAAAATGTTCTGAATTTTCGTTCCTTAAAAATTAAGAAAATTTTCATTTTTATGTAATGTGAGGAAAATTTATTTGCAATCGATTCGTTTAGAAATTTCTTCATTGGATACCTAATAACAAATACGCTTGAGCTTCTGATTATTAAAGTAATACAAGCAACGTTAGAAGAAGCACAAATTTGCCAGTTACAGCAGACACGTGTTTCGGCGTTACAGGGAACGCCTTTTTCAATGCAAAAACTTTTGTCGGATGTCTTTTCATCCATAAGCTCATTATTTTTTGCATTGAAAAAGGCGTTCCCTGTAACGCCAAAACACGTGTCTGCTGTAACTGGCAAATTTGTGCTTCTTCTAACGTTGTTTGTCTTACTTTACTGTTCAGCACAAAGGTATTTATTTATCTTTTGATTATTGCTTTAGTGAATCCTGATTGCTGATGGACACTGTCTCCTCACACCATTTTACACAATGACAAATTTCACACTGTACAAATGATTAACTTAACATCTCAATGCTAAACAGTTTTCTCTATAGAGTAAGAATACAATGTATATAGAATTTGGATCTGTCAGAACATCTATGCAGCTGTTGGATCTGTTTTAGCCTTGATTGAAATTCATTTCCAAAGACTACTTTTAACAACTGTTATAGGTAAAATCTGTTTTAGCTTTGCAATTTCAGTAAGACATTCAAATTCTATTAGCTGAGAATAACAAATAATTTGGAGGAAGATCTTTTGAACAAATGACTTTTGAAATCCAGGAAAGGTTCGGAATCCTGTATTATTTGAAAAGTTTCAAAAGCCAAAACTCCACTAATCATTGTTTGCGCCTTGCAATTCAGAGCCTGATTACCGCATAGGACAAGTAGGCCTGGGCCTGGGGCCCCAAAATTTTGAAACACATTTATGCATCATAAATAAAAAAATTATTAAATAAAAACAAAAAACCCGACTGCGTAAAAACCAAAAAAACTAAAAAGAAAAATGTATAAGCTCAATAGTTGAGAATGTTAATAAGCATTACTGAATAACTACTCCGTTGTAATAGTTTTATAATCGATACAAACCTAAGACAAATTATATACTCAAAGCAGAATAGAAAGATCAACAGTCGGGGCCCATTCAAATTTTACGCGGTTCCTTGACTGGTCAAAAAAGAATTAGCCTCGACTGTTGATCCTTCTATTCTGCTTTTGAATTTATGATTTATCTTATGTGTGTATCGATTTTAAAACTATTTCAATGGAGTAGTTGTTCAGTAATACTTATTAAAATTCTAAACTACTGGGCTTATATTTTTTTCTTTTTAGTCTTTTTGGCTTTTACACAGTCGGGTTTTTTGTTGAAATTTAATACATTTTTTTTAAAATATGATGAGATAAACTTACTAATGCCCCTAAGCAGACTCTGAAAAAAGAATTGACTGGAAAAGGACCTTTTTTTAAAAAAAATTTTGATTATTTTTGAGGAAAGAGGAGGGGGGAGCAATATCCTTTTCACTATTAAAGTGAGCTATAAAAGTATAAAGTTATAAAAGGAATATAAAAAAACAGTGGTGGTGCTAGGCATTGAAAAAAAAATGCGACTGCACAGCACCCCGCAGCGCTAAGTACATGGACTGGTACCGATACTGCGGAAAAATTCAACATTATTTTGCTTTAACTTAAAGTTATAGAATAGAAAGGGGGCCTCCAAATTATTGTGAGCCTTGGGCCCCACTTTAAGTTAGTCGGGCCTTGTTGAAATTACTTTGCTGACTTTATCAACCATCAAAATTATAATTACTAGCATTCATTTTTGCTTTTTGCAACCAATAAAAAAGTTCGTCTCACCCACCAACGACAGAGCAAGTAAAATAAAAGACTTTTATTATACCTAAAAGTTAATAATAAAAACACCTTTGAATTGAATTTGAAGAAAATCTTTGAGGGGGAGGGACAATCAATTCAGTAAAAAAAAGAGTAAAAGAAAGAAAGAGAAAGGAACAGTAAGTAAAATTGCTAATTTTAAAATTCACTTGTAGTTTTCTTGCATAGTACATTTGTTTTTCCTTTCCGGAAACTGATTTCGAAAAGGAGGAGGATGAAGTGTTCCAATAACTGCAACTGCATCTTCATTCCATGAAGTCGAGCTGAAAAAAGAAAATTTTTTTTTCTTTTTTTAAAAAAAAGGAAGTAAAAATGTGAAGCGGTAATAATTCTCAAAAAAGGGGGAACAGGAATTGGGGAAGTTCAAGCTGCAGGAGATGAGAGGGAAAAGAAAAAAGGAAGTCAAATGAGGAGGGAAATTTTTCCTTAACCTCGATTTCAGGTTATTTCTGTCTCTGCGGAAATAGCAACTGCCCACGGAATGATTGGGGCCACATAACATTCTGGAAGTGCTTTTCGCTTTCCTTCTGCACGTGGTTGACATTGTAACGAGGATGGTTTTTTTTATGTTTTATGATTGTCAGATAGCAGCAACAGGCTACTGTATAATCGTCCGGGCTGTATAAACTAAGGAGGACAAGGAGTTTTCAGTTTTTTTTTTTTTTTTTTTGTTGAATCATCTCTCGAAAGTTCGATCAACAAGGGCGTGTCGCTGTCTGCCTACAAAGACATTACTGTGAAAGAATGCAAACAGAACAAAAAATTCATAGGAAAAGTTTATACCAAAGAATAGAAAAAGATTTACAGTTTAATTCAATCCAAAAAATCTTTGGACATTAATCAGTGCTTTATATTTACTAAATAGCTCGTTTTGAATCAAAAATGGGCAAAAATTGGTGTTATTTCTGAAGAAACTGACGATAAGCATTTTATTGCCAAATACAGCCAGTAGCGGACACAAGAGGAGGATCATCGGGGTCATGACCCACCTCCCTATAGCCGTCGACAGCAGCATCCGTCCACATTGTGCTCAAACAATTTATGCATAAAATGTAAACGATAAGAGTATCTTTTCATTCATTAATTATTTTTGAAAGTAAATATTTGAACTTCTACTTTGTTCCATTGCTTATGAAATTAATTTGCAACGCTTATATCCAATTCCAGGTCCCATCCCAGGTGTCTTATTCCTGGCCGATCTGTTACTTTTTATTGATCCCCCTCAAGCAGTTTCAGAAGATTTTCGTACCCAAAACCGTAGGTTCGTTCATGTGTGTGTGTGGGGGGGGGGCATTCTTCAGCATGCCCCCCCCCCCAAAATGGTCTTTTGTATCCTCCCCTGAATACATCTCATTTTACGTAGTAGAAATTTCTTTAAAAATGCCAAACTTTCATTTTAATTTTAACTGCGAAATTATAGCATACATTCACGACGTTCTGAAGGAGCAGTCACTTACTGTCTCCTCTCCCTCTCCCAAAGAAATCCCAGTGGCCAAGAATCTTTTGGGAGAAGCTGCTGTTTTATTTATTTTTTTACATTTGTTTTGGTTCCACTTCTTTTGTCACGATGAGAGGAATTTTACATGCAACTGAATGAAATTGTCGTTTGCAGTGATGTCCAAAATTGGACATCTTAAAATTATTTTTTAGTCCATCTAGCAAAACGTTTTGCTGTAAAAAGTTCTGAATATTTCTCTTTCTCCAGAAAAAGTCCCCTTCCCTGAGTAACTTTTGTATTTTTTCACCTATTTTGGAGGCATTCCTTTGCATCTAAAACGCGGTGTTATTGTGGGAACTATTTTTTTTTTCTTTTTTTGCAGTCTTCTCTTTCTCGAGAATATTATTTATATGAAAATGTACACACGCATATTTTTCAAGTGCACATAGTTATATATACATTGAACAAAACAGTGTGCAAATACACACTTATACATAGATATAAAACGCTACTAATCAAGGGCGCCCATGGGGGGCAAGGGGACACAAGCCACCCCCCCCCCCTTTGAAATTAGAATTTTCTTGCTTTTAGTACTTTTTTCTTTGCAAAAATGTAAAAACATTTCTTCTCCTGCAATTAATGAATGAGTTATTAAAAATGTCAAATTTTAATAACTCTAATCTGTACTGAAATCGGTTCCTATGGGGAAAATTTCTGAGCCCCCCCCCCCTTCCTTAAATTTTGCGTATGGGCGCCCTTGCTACTAATGATATACCATCGACGTTAGAAAATGGTTCGTTACAAATGAATTCGAAAGGGGAAAAAAACGAAAAACTGACTGTGATGTAATGGACCACACGCAACTAAGAGCCAGCCTGAAACCTCATCACGCGCCCGGGACAAACATCTTTTGAAACACCTACATCACAGAAAAATGAAATCTATCGTAATTGTCATCTGCGGAAAGCGCAACCAATCCGATATCCGGTGAACTGCGATTAGAAGCGATTAATAGGTCAGGCGCCGGACCTGTACCATTGCTTGCAGAGAATGAACGGTGTAAAGTATGATAAGGCTTTCAAACTGAGCCTGGTGCAAGTGTTGCGTGTCAAAAATGATTTGGCGATTTATTTATTAACGCATCATTTCGCCAGGAGAAAATGCAAACGGATCCGCGGTTTTGATGGAATTACTTTTTGAAACTATAGTTACTCTTAAAGTTACTCTTTGATTTGTTTCAGACTGTACATTTCACTGATTTATTGTACACTATTTTTTTATTTTTGCACGATTTGAAATCTTTAGAATAAAGAAGCAAAACTTTCCGCAGACAAATCTTTTACTCGCGTATTGCCACCTAAAGTAACTAAACTCTTTAAAATTATTTTTTAAGCTTTTAGTTGTTACCAAACTAAAGATATTTCCTTTCCCAATATACTAACGCAGTTACTATGGTAGAAACAGAAATGTTCCAGGGATAATGAAGACGAAACCACGAAGTTCAGGGATAACTGAGGTTCAGGGAGGCCCGTCATTTAGAGAGGTCAATTGCCCCCCCCCCCCCCGATTTTGGTAATAGTATATATTTGATATCCACATGCTTATGGACGCGGGTTTTGCGTTTTCTTGGTGCAACTTTCCTTGAGCATATATCCTTTGTTTCCCCTCTTCCCCGTGGAAAAATTCGAAATGTGGGAACTGCTGAGATTCTTGGCAATTTTCCCAATTTTCATCAAATGTTTTGACGTCACAATGTAAGAGCGAATTTCAAAACTTTTGACATTATTTCGGCCTTACTAACATTTCCATACAGTTCAACGATTACTCTTCAAAATTGAGTGACAGTGACAGTATTAAAACTATCCAACAACCAGGGCCACCGAGAACTAAGACGGGCCTCTTGTTATTTAGGTGACCGTGCCCCCCCCCCCCTCCACAAAAGTTGCAAAACTTGCATTACTCTTATTCCGAGTCGGGCCCCTTGCAAGGGCCGTGCCCCCAGTATCTGACTAGGTTGACATGGCCTCTTGTCGGTCCTGCCAACTGTCCCCAAACTCATTTTGGTCGATAAACACAATTCACGTCAATATATATATATTTTTTTTGCAATCTTTTCTTTCTCCCTCGCCATTGCTTGTAAGCCATTGCTCTACAAATAATTTGAACTTTTTCTTCGTTTTTCAAATTCAAACTCTTTTAAAACACGTTATCAAATCAAAAAGTTGTTGCACGCCCTTTTCGAAAAGAAAATTATTATCAGATCCGGATACGAAAGCAAGCTTATGACGACTCACACAGAGGAAAAGAAAAACATGTAGCTACGAAAACATCACAAATTACGGGTGGGTAAATACGAGTTTTCAGAACATAGCTGAGCATCACCACCAAGTCGCAAAGCTTCAACCGAAAAAGTACCCATAAATCCTATGAGTCACAGAGCTCTTACATCATACGGCTCCGAATTTTCATTTTCCTCACGCAGAGAGATTCCCTTCTTTTGCCAATATGGAAATTCTCATTTAACGTTTCGCGCTCTTTTTTGAAGAATTGCCAAATTTCGTATAAACATAGTTGGAGATTCTAAATAGTGCAATCCACGTTTCGTGAGCTGGTTTTGTTCACGGTATTGAAAAATGGAGTTCGTAAAAATTTACTCCTACCATTCAGAAGTTCTCCGTTACAACTTTTATTATCTTAGGTACAATATTTCCATCTGGTTAATTTAGATGATTCGAGCCAATTTTGCAAGAGAAACTACACATTTAAAGGTTAGAAAGAATTTAAGTGCTACACATCTACTTATTTGTTGCCTACACAGCGTTTCTCAACCTTTTTGGACCCACGGACCTGTAAATATATGAAAAATTTCGCGGTTTAAAATATTTTTTTTTTTTTAATTTTTTTTTCCCAAAAAAAAAAAGAAGACTAAGACTATAAAGATTTAACTATATAAGTTATTCGTAAATATTTTATTGCAATTGAATTTTAATAAAATATGTGAAGATAAGTAATTACTGTAATTCTATTCTCAACTCATGTAATTCACAGAAAATTCTAAAAACTAATCACAAAATTAACGTAAAAATTATCGTACGATATGCTTGACTTTTTACTTACTTAATTCATTAGTAATAAGCTCATCATTTATTCTTTTTACAGTAGTAAGAATTCTTTCCGTAAACAGGTGAGAATCTCTGAGGACCAGTCAAATTTTTCCACGGACCGATGGTTCAGACTTGCTGGCCTACACAGTGAAAAGGGACGAAAATTTGTCGGAAATCAATTTTAAATTATTTATCCAATTGAAAACTTTAAATTCATTTCATTGATTGAATCCTCGAAGTGTATTAATTAAATCAATTTACTCAATCCATTTGATCTAATTAGAAATTTATAAAAGCTACTTTCTTCTTTATAATCATAATTCCACTTACTTTAAAAGTATACACAAGAGGAAATAAATTGATCTCTTAGTTGATACAAAAATTTTCATCTTTCGTCTAAATCTGTCTTCAAGAGAACGAAGATCGGTTAGACCAGTGGTGCCTAACCTTTTTTTACCCGAGGGCTGCACCTCATATTACGCAGACTCTCGCGGGCTAGAGCACATATAAAAGCACAAAAAAGAAAAAATAATAATTTAATGACATATAATAAAGGCACATTTATAAACCTTATGAGGGGGGGGGGGGGTGAGCACGCTTCATTTCGTTCTCAGCGGAAAAATGTACATTACTATACACATTACTGATCGGCTTTCGTAGATGTATAATGATCAATTGCTATCTTAACATTTTCTAAAAAGGTATTTTAGGAAACGGTGTATCACTCCCGAAGTATATGCACTCAATGTCTACTATATTACAAAATAAGAAAAACACATATGGAAATTCACCGGTGTCTCAAAATGTGTGTGGGGGGGGGGGGGGTCAATTGCCCCCTTCTGACCCCCCTTCATTGACCGACCTGTGGTGCAGGAATCTAAGAGAATTTTTTTTATTATTTCAACAAATAGTTAACTGTTACTGAGTTAGGAGATTGAAGTAATGGAAGAACGAATTTCGATTGTTGCGTTTGACGTGACACGCTTTCTTTGAGTTGTGATTGTGTGGAGGTTTTTGTTTTTCTTTCCTTTTTCGCTCACAGCTTCCTCTTCACATGCTGTTTCTTCAACAATGAACTCGCAGAGAAGGAAAACTCGCCACGTTGCTTCTGACATATTTTTCTTGTTTTCTGTTTCGCAATGCACTGGAATTGAGAAGTTCGGGAAGTAGCAGAGAATGACTTCGAAATCTAGACCCAGCTGGATTCTACTAGGAAAATTACACAAAACAGAACCCGATGGAGATTCGGGGGAAAAAAACTCTCAAAATGCTTCTAACAACATTCTTGCTGATTCTTACGTATAATTGCCGAGTGAGTCAAAATATGAGCACCGTTCCCCCTCCCCCTTTTTTTAGAGATAGTGTCTCCAATTTTTTCTCAGTTTTCGACAGTTTCATAGCCATATTTAGAGGGGAAGGGAGAATTGTATTGATCGTTAACATTCTTCTAATGGAGTCGAGAAGTTAAACGTGCAAAAGCATGAACATTTTTAGCAAGGAGGAAGACTCATGGGGGCTGGACGGGGAAGGGGTTGATCCCCACAAAAATATTTCAAAAATCATCAAAAACTATTTTTTTTTTTGAACTTTTTCTTGTCACATTTTTTCACTTACATTTCGATGTAAAACCCAAGTATCGACTTGACTTGTATGCGCCCGATGTCTAAAAAAAATTTTCACGTTGTGCAATTAAAATAAAATTTGAAAAAAATTAAATCATCATAAATTTGCATACGAGTCGCATAGCAGATCTTCAGGAAAGAACCTTTTCTTATTATAAAGAGTTATTCAAGTTACATTTACAGACATAATTGAGATTAAAAATGAAATTAAGTATACACATTTAACTTTCTGGGGATGCAACGTGCCCATTGTTTATCACTTGTTGATATAGTGATAAACAATGAGTCTTTTCAGTTGGTCAACTCTTTTTAGATAAATTTTCTTTATCAGTGCAAGACTAAATAAGCTCCCTCCCTGTATGTACTGTCGCCTCAGCGCAAGAGTAGCATATCTTACTGTTATTTCTGGGATGGACTTCTAACCGACTATTTTCACAACAGTAATTTATGCTACTCTTGCTCTGAGGTGACGATATATACAGGGGGCACCCTGATAAAGAAAATTCATCTCAAAAGAGTTGACCAGAGACAGAGACCCTAAAAAGAGAATCCCAGAAATATCTTACTTTTATTTCTGGGATTAGATGTTTTACAAGCGTTCGGAAACGATCGAGTCGCAATACATTTTCAATTAGGGATTCAACCGCTTGTGGTGGCACCGATGCGACCGGTGCCTGTTTCCGAATGTAGCCGATATATGTAACAGCACTTACTCTTAAATTTCAAGATTGGTTTTCATTAATGTGAGAAGTCTGTAATACAGTCGAGTCCCGCGCGAACGTTGCGTTCCAACACTCCTCGCGTACGTCGAAATTTCGCCTTATAGAAAATTGCACGTATACAGTTTTTTTCAAGAGACATAAAAAATTCTTTTAGACGCTTTTAAACACCCCTTAAACTGCTTTAAAGCATTTCTCAACAATACATTTACATAAAGAACTAAGCTTTCACTCTTTTTAAAAAATTTAAAAAAAAAAAAACATTTTATTCAACATAAAATACTTTAAGATGCACAAAATGAATGATCAATGGGAGGGAAAGACATAAAATAAAACAACATGGCGCGCACATTATGTAGTAATAATAAAAACTGCACTATAATAATAGGGGAAGCTGCTGTACCCATGGACATAATTTACTTTTCAATTTTTGCTGGTCTCTGGGAATGAATAATCGATCGGAAAAATTTTCTGGCAGAATCTACAACTTATCATCTAATTTGGCAATTTTTGTCAGGTGTAAATCTCAAAGCTTTCAACTTCAAAAAAATTTCTTAAAAAACATCTTTTTTGTCCGTGGGTACAACACCCCGTAGACAGGTGCCGTTGTACCCATGGACATACAAAAAAAAAAAATAATACATAAATAGATGTGAGGAACACAATTATACTCAATACATTTTCATAAGCCATTTTATATTGAAATACTTCAAACATCCATTGAAAATAACATTAAATAAAATATCCAACAGAAATTAAACTTCGAAAATTAATTGAAGGTTTTTCCTTTTTTTAATTTTCCTTAATTTTTAACATCAGTGAACTCTTTTAAAAAGTTATTACTCTTAAGAGAGTTAAGGATGTTATGAATAATTAATAAATTTTTAAACAAAAAAATAACTAGCCTCATGATATCATGGCTCTCTATGTACCTACATAATAACCTCAATTTATATGCAAGTTGAAACCTTTAAGCAAAATTAACCCATTACAAAAAAACTCAGTTTAGATTAAACCAACAAAATTTTCTAGAAAAGTCGACTTCAAATGAAAACAGGTGGGATTGACGGCAGTAGCGTAACTTCAAATATTCGGGCCCCCAGCAAAATCTGATTTTGGGCCCCCTACCAAAAATCGTATTAATCTATATTCAGGGGTGCCCACCCCCCTAAGAGCAAGGGCGTACCCCCCTAACTATCGCGAAAACTCCCCCAAAGCAAGAATCCCCCCACCCCCCAGTGTTTGAATGAGGAAGGCTCGGGGTCCTTCGTCGTAAAGTTTTTGAAAGTGAAGTTTAAAAAACGCAATTGTAAGCCATTTTTGGTAACGCAGTGAAAAGGGGTCAGTAACTCTCTTCCTGCATTATTTTGGTATTGTAGTTCGAGAAATTTTAAAAACCTTCGATGATTTTAAAACAACGGTTTTCGGGGGCTATCCCCGGAAATTTTTCGAAATTTAACTTCTAAAAATACAATAAGCCACCTTTGATGACGTTAGATGAAAGGATGAGTTTTAGAACTCTGCCCAGAGTTTTCTGAATTTCCAAAATAGTGATTTTAAATGTTCTTCAGTGATGTTAGGAGTTTTGAAGGTTCCGGGGTATCTGCCCCAGAAGTTTTTCGAAATGGAACTCTTAAAAACTCAATTGTAGGCCACTTTTGATGACGCTACAAGAAGGGATTGAATTGGGAACTCTGCAGTAGAATTCCAAAAACGCAATTTTAATTGAATGTTGGTGATATTAAGAACGAAAGCAAGTTTTGGGGACCTTCTTTGAAGATGTTTCGAAATTGAAGTTTTAAAATCGCGATTGTAAAGCCATCCTTATACTGCCTTTATGAAACTTCTATTTCGAAAATTTCTGGTCCGGGGCAAGTTCGAAAGTGGTCCACAAATGCGTTTTTAGAATGTTATGTAAGGGAAAGGAGGTCGAAGATGAAACTTCCGGAAATTTTTTGATATTGAAATTCCCAAAACGCAATTCTAGGTGATCTTCAGTAATTTTAAAGGACTCGGGGATGCAGGTGGTCTAGAGAGGGCAATATATGATACCTTTTGCACCGAGCCAAGGTTTAGTTTTCTCGCTCTGCTATTTGAGGCCCCCAAATGGCTAAAATTGTTTTAGCAAGTGGCAAAAACTGTAATGTTTGGCTAGAAGAGAGCCCCGAAAGTCGTTAGTCCTAGGGGAGCCCTTGGTTTAATAGGTTCTTGGGCTCTAGGGGGCTCAGAACCAATATAAGCAATTGAAAATAAGTTTGATTTACGGAGAAATTTCATAAAATTGAAAACAAAGCTCAAAAACTTTCGGGCCCCTCCCACAATCCAGGTCTAACCCAAAAACTTCTCTTGATCGTCTTTTTCCGAGCTCCGGCCATGGGCGGATTTACTGGGGTGCCAGGGGGTGCGCAGCACCCCTAACAATTTTGTTTGGATATTGAAAGTAATTAAAATTAATAATTTTTCATCCGCACTGTCAAAAATGAAACGCTCAATTTTGACGATTTGGCAATCCTCGAGCACTATTTCGTTATTTTCGACGATCCTTTCGTCACCAAATCACGTGATATTTGACAAAATCAGAAATCTCAACTTTTTGACGAAATTATTTCGTCCCGATTTCGTCATATTGCAGTGCATTCTGGGAGTTTTCGTTTCAGTCTTGTACTTGCTCGTTAAATTATACTAAAGGATTTATAAAAATAGGTTAGTATTTATTAAAATTTGTATGTGCAATGTGCTTTTTCTTTTATTTATTGTTACATTTCTGTTTAGTATTGTGTTTATAGTTGTGTTTAAAACACATTAAAATTGAAAACTAACCGTTCGATTAGGTTTAGAACTCTGTGTGTTTTTTGAACTAACTTTGAGTCACCTCCACGTTAGGCTTAACTAGCGTTGTTTTTTTATTTGCAAAAGGAAATGTTGGTTTATTGACATTAGTTTCCAAAAACGTACTTCCTTTATTTCGTTAAAAAAATGTCAAACATGACCACAGAATTTGTACAAATTTAAACTTACAAAAAAAAAAAAAAAATCCACCGTAGCTAAACTAACGCATATGATAAATACAGCGCTTTTATAAAAGGCATAGAACTTTGAAGCTTTTAATTTCAACGTTGAATATATTGCATGGTTATGTGTTTTCATTCTTCTCCATGAATTTTACAAAAATAATTCTGTAAAACAAAGTGTATTTTTTAGTTAAATAGTTAAATTTTTTTTCACTGTGCATTTTTATTTTCTTAAACAAATATGTTCCCATTCCCCAATAAGTAGTGATATTTTTTCTTCTTCCACTCTACATGTAATGTTTTATTCAAAGTTATAATTTATACAGTTACTCCCAAAAGTGTTCGTACACTTATCATTTTCAATGAAATATTGCTCTACCCATTAGTAAAAATTAATATTTTGGAATGGGTAAACAATATTACAAAACTACATGAAATATTTTAATAGCAAAATAAAATATGATTTTGAAGAAATTAATAATCAAAAAGTATCAAGAACTTTATAACACAAAAGTGTTCGTAGAAAATATTTTAAAATAATTGTTTAGCAATCTTTGAATAAAACCGATGAAACTCGAGGAAAAAAAGCACTTGATGCAATAAAAAATAAATGCAAATCGCTTATATCAGCTTTTGGATCCGAAATGATACCCTCTTTTTTTTTATGCTCGTAGACAGGACTTATAAATGCTTACCCCATGTTGTTTATATAATCTCTTTCCCTACGGCAGATGTTTCTAGCAATAAGTGCTTATGTTCATTATTTGTGGAGCCTTTTTTTTACTTGCATAAAACATGAAGTAATGTAAATATCAATTTAATACAAATCATTTTAAGTTAGAGAAGATATCAATTTCCGTAAAGAACTCTATCTTTGTGCTTGATATTTCAACAGAATATTTTCAATATTGTTTTTCAATTTTTCCGTAAATTAAATAAATTAATGAAAATAGAGTTTTAATGTTTAACCTCGATTTAAAAAAAAAACACATATATAGTAGCATGTTTTGAAAATAATAATGATAAGCATTTTTTGTTATTTATTTCCACACTTAATACACTAAATTTATAAGTTTTTCTATAGTTGGCAGTGTTACATGGTTTGTGATAATTATGAGTTTTTCTATTATACATAGTTTCTACGGCTAAAATTAATGCAGCATTAATTTTATTGCCATATTTCACGTTTCAAGGTATTGTCAACAAAAAATGAGAAATCCGAGTCTACATGAAACCAGACTAAGAAGCATTTTATAGATGAACTACCAATCAATCCAAATGTAAATTACAGTTGTGATTTTTGCTGGATGCAAAGTAAAATATCTGAAATTTTAACCGAACACCTATACTTTAATTGAAAAATTGAAAGGATAATCAAAAAAAAAGAAAATCCATCGATATCTGTCAATTAGTTCTCAAGACACAAAGAAAAGCACTATGTTATTGGGTTTCCCCTGTCATTGGCAGCTCTTCTCCCTTGGCGTGTTTTTTATTTACTGCGTGAAAATTACATATTTTAGAAATCAAATATGCTTGGGGAAAAGGTAATACTTCCTTGGTTATACTCCCTCCGTTTCAAACTAGTAGAGCGACGTTTGAATATTTTTGTACCAGTGATTAATTCTGACGCTTTTATGATTTTGTTTGAATATTTTTTAAAGATTTCAAGGTACTATACTATCAATTAATGGAGTGTTGGAGCCCTTGGTTTTTGACTCTAATTTGGTAGTGGTTTAAGGAGGTAAGGCTCGGTAAGTAAATGTTACTTATTGATAACATAACACAATAAAATTTCTGAAAAAAGTAAAAATAAATCATAATCATCAGTTTCAGTACTACTTAATTTGTTAGTATCTTAATAGAACTAATTTGTGGTGGAGGGAGTACTTCAGAAAACATTCGTCAAGAAAACTGCAAATCTGAAAACGAAAGTCGGGAGAAAACGGTGTATTTTGGCTGTCGGCTGAAATAAAAAATAAATTTAAAAAAAATTACAGATCAACAATTGTCGCACCCTTGATTTTTTTTTATAGCTCGAAAAAAAATGAAAATTCACGACTTGATATGCAAAGGAATTAACTAGTTTAATGGCTAAGTAATGCTGATTGTCGATAAATTGAAGAAAGTCTAATTCCAGAACGCTATTCAGAAATTAATTTCAGATACCAACTGAGAGAAATCATTGTCGGTCTGCCTAAATAAAAATTTTGCCCATCCGCTGTAAAAATAACTCACTCTTGCAATCTGCTTGTAAAAAATAGCTGTCACCGTCGAAATAATCATATTTTGAAAAATATGAAAATGAAATCAGATGCTCCTTAAAGTCACGTAGCTTTTTAACTAAAAGGAAACAATTTTGAAAGAAATTGTGGAAAAATGCTTTATTTCAGAAATAAGCTGCTGCATTTAATCGTAAAACTTGCCTCGAAATAGAAAAAAGATTAATGTACATGAGGGCATACACCCGTGGACTTACACATTTACTTATTATACATATATTTTCTTTTTAAAACTCTTTTAGGATGGATCCAACATCATGGAGATGATCAGAACCAAGACAGACGAAGATTTTTTCCATAATTATAGCAATATTCAGAGTGTTCATATATTATACATTGATTTCATGTTACACATGTTTGGAAATAATAATAAAAACTTAGGGGTAAAAAGCAAAGGTATATTTTATAATTTTTTAACAAACATTACACTAAATTAATTTTACCAAAAGATTTATTTCACATCTGAATTTTTTTAAGATTCATATTTTCAAATTCCTTTTGCAATTTTGGCAGAGAATTGTTTTCAAAGTATGAAGTATGAAATGCATGCAATAATAAAGTTCCTGTATTAAACATAAATTTGACCATATAAACATTCTACATACAAGCAAAATTAATAAAACAAATAATCGATTGGAAAAAGAAAAAGGTAAGCTTTTTCTTAAGATAATCTAATTTTACTTTCTGTTTTTAATTTTAGAACAAAGACATACTAACTTAAAGTTGTCCATTTAGTTGTACTTTTTCTTTGAAATTTGTGGTATAAGTTAAATAAAAATCTTTTTTTTTTTCTTAAATTTTTTCATGCAATGCAATGAAGAAGAAAATCCCCAGCAAATTTCTCCCGAGCATATATCGATGTAACTGTGCATAAAAAAAGCACATGATTTATTTTTCCAGAACCCAATGTCTGCTGAGGAAGTAGCAATTTTTTTTATATTCCCAGTAGGACAGAGCGATGTAGGAATTTCTACATCGTGATGCATCGCCATCCTTACATCGCGATGTAGAGATGCATCGCGATGTAGTCCAAAAAGTTTGAAATATTCTTCCCGCTTTAGGGGCACCCCCCCCCCCTCCCTCATTAGGGGAGTTTTCCTTACAAAAATCCAGGCTTTTGTCAGATCTTTTTATAATTTGGCACATAGGCCCTTTAATCACATGGGGTAGTACCCCATATGAATACTACCCCATGGGAAACTATCCTATGTGGATTTCCAGCATCAAAGGACATCTAGGCCGAATCTGGAAAAGATTCGACGAAAACTGGATTTTTATAAGGAAAACTCCTGTGGGGTTTGGCACACATAGCGGGACGAAAACTACAATATGGGAATTTCCCAAGCATCAAAAGACAAATGTACCAAATTTGGAACAGATCAGACAAAAACTGGGTTCTTATAAGACCCCCCCCCCCCCCCGACACACACATGGTTTCCCACTCCATAGCGGGACGAAAACGGGAATTCCCGTGCGTCAAAGGACATCTGTGACAATTTTGGAAAAGTCCTGATAAAACTGGTTTTTTATAAGAAAACCCCCCCATTTGGTGGTTGTCTCCCATAGAGGCGCAAAAACTACTTTATGAGAATTCCTGAGCATCAATGAACGAACCTCTATGCCAAGTTTTGGAAATATCCGACAAAAAATGATTTTTTTTTCAAGGAAAACCCCCATCGGGGTTGCCCCCCCCCCCCATAGAGTGACGAAAGCTAACCTCCGTGAATTCCTGAGCATCAAAGAACCTCTATGACAAATTTAGAAAAGATAGGACAAAAACTTTTTTTTTATATAAGGAGAACCCCCAATGCAGGTTTGCTCCCCCCCCCCATCATGGAGGGTTGAAAACTACCATGTGTGAATTTCCGAGCATCAAAGGACCTCTGTTCCAAATCTGGAAAATATATGATAAAAACTGTTTTTTCATAAGAACCCCCCCCCCGTATGGGGGTTGTCCCCCATTAGTGGAACGAAAACCACCCTATGAGAATTCCTGAGCATCAAATAACGAAACTCTGTGCCAAATTCGGAAAGATCCAACAAAAACTGGATTTTTTGTAGGAAAACTACCAAAGGGGTTGCCCCACCCCCCAAAGAGGGACGAAAACTACCCTGCGTGATTCCCCAGGCATCAAAGAACCTCTGTGCCAAAGTTTGGAAAAATCCGACAAAAACTAGATTTTTTTCAAGGACCCCCCCCCCTCCTCCTCCTCCTTATAAAGTGATGAAAACTACCCTGCGTGATTCTTGAGCATCTAAAAACCTCTGTGGCAAATTTAAAAAAGATCGGACAAATACTTTTTTTAATACGGAGAACCCTTAATGCGGGATTGTCTGCCCCCCCCCCCACATAGAGAGACATAAACGACTTTGTGTGAATTCCCGAGCCTCCAATAACGAACATCTGTTAATTAGATACCATGGGGAGTTTAATCTGCAATGATTTGTTTTACCTTTTTTAAGAAGTTGTTTGTTTGCATTTTCCCATAAACAAAAATTTGCTTGACATATTTTATGTGCCTCTTTTTTCAACAATTACTTGCCTTTTTTTTTTTTTTTTTTGATGGGAGGGGGGGGGGGCTGCAGGCCCGTTATTTCAATTTTTTCCCAAATATGGCAAAGAGTCCGTGGTCAATAAAAATTTTACAGAAAACCAAGTAAAACGACGGCCAGTCATGTGTAAAAACATGAATGTTCAAAAATCAAGACGGGAGGGGGGGGCGTCAATTGACCCCCTGACCCCATAAATGATGGGCATGTGAAAGTGACTATACGCATTAAAATGGGAAACTACGGTGGTAAGCTTCTGAAGTTACGATTTGATCACACGCACATGAATCTTATAAAATACAGTCGAACCTCGTTATAACAAACTTAAATGGACCATTAAAATCGATTAAAAACGTGGTTCGCTTTATCCGAAAAACAATAAACAATAAGACAAGGATTGCAAAAAAGTTCATTTCAGCAGTTATATGTTTTTAAGCGTGTTCGAATTAACGAGGTTCGACTGTATTCTGAAAAATAAAAAAAAACTAATGTGCTCCAAGATAAAAAAAAGGCGGGGGGGGGGGGGAAATAAATTTTCTTAAAAATTTACGAAATTAACGTCCTCATATATGACGAAATTAATTTGACGAAACTAATGCTCTCAAAACTACGAAAATGATTGTTAATTTGACGAAACTAGAATGAAGAAATATTTTGTTACATTTGACGAAATTCGCATCCTCAAACCACTAACAAAAGCGGCTTCTTCAATTTGACGAAATGTTCGCTCGGAGCATATCCCTGGAAGTGGTTTCGTCAAAAACGAAGAAAATTTCGTCAAATTTGAAAGTCCATTTTTGAGAGTGTGTGTATGTGTTTGTGTGTCTGTATGTATGCGTGTGTGTCTGTATGTATGCGTGTGTGTATGTGTTTGTGTTCAGGTGTATGTGTAAGCGTATGTGTGTGTAGGTGTATGTGTATGTGTTTGTGTGTCTGTATGTATGCGTGTGTGTATGTGTTTGTGTTCAGGTGTATGTGTAAGCGTATGTGTGTGTAGGTGTATGTGTAAGTGCAGGCAAGTAAGTAACGCAACCTGGAGACGGTTTTTGCTAGAGGAGCAGTATCGTGAGGCCGGCCGACAATGGTGCTGCAGAGGGAGGCGGGGGGGAAATAAAATCATAGGAATTCAAAACCCTCAAGTAAGAACAATAAGCAATCGTGATTGCTCAAAAAAAAAAAAAAAAAAGAAATTTTCCTATTCTAAATTAATTTGAATAAGCTCTTTTAACATGGCAACTTTCAAAGCAACACATATTCTGAAAACTCGGACACGAAACTTGTTGAAATTTTCTATGTAAAGAATTTAAAACCCAACGGACGAAAGCATTTTACTGTGTAATCGATATTGTTTCAAGAATTCGGCTCTCTCACTAATGCACCCTTGAATATCATGTTTCAATTTAATCCGATTTTAAAAATAGAAATCATTTTGCATAACTGGAATGGATTGGAACTGAGGACTTAGTATCTTACCCATGAGTATGTTCTTCCCTTCCCTCTTTATTGGATTTTCAGAGATCGTCAATGTCAAAGGAATTCGCTAAAGAGTTATTAAAAGTGTATTCGTTTTCAAATTGGAAATTCGATTTCTTTTAGAAAGTTCAATTGGTTTCTTACTGTCATGAGAATTTGCAACGTACTTAGAGTATAAAATATACTACACAACGCAGTAGTACTAGTGTATTTTCTATAAAGATCACAATCATAGAAAATAATTAATGTAGAATAGTTACACGTTTTTATTTTTCTCTTTAAACTTCTTGCACAGTGCAAAAAAAAAAAAAAATGTGTAACCTTACTCCATAAAATTAGAGGCAGTTGTACTAATATAACTGGTTTAAAGTTAAACATCGCTTGTGTAAGGTTATACCCAGGGATTGCAATACCTGACCGAAAATTCAATACCGGTATTCAGGATTTTTAAAACATAATACCGGAATACCGGTATTTGAAATTTCTCAATACTGCTTGAAAACGTATTGTTTTCTTGCCGCACTTCATAATTGTGTATAAAAATTGTATATTTATGAAAACGTATTGTGAAAAAATATAAAATTAAGGAAAAAAATGTAATATTAAAAATTTGAAAATAGTATCGTTTTGAATTTTCTCAAGCTTGGAACTCATTTTAATGCTCAACTTTCCTACAGTTGAAAGTACTCTTTCTGAGTTCATGCAGGTTATTGATACTATTAATAATTGACGATTAATTTCCTCCAATTGTCTACAAGTATTTCATCTTCTAATAATTCAGTCTTTTGCTTGTTATTTTTAGATAAATCCTTTTGTGGGTGTGTGTTTCTTTTGCATTGTGTGTATTATTATTAATATTATTATTATTTAAATTTATAAGTAGTTGTAATTTCTTTCCGAGAGGCGATACTTTTCCAATATTAACATCAATTGAGCAAGAGAGGTTTGTGATTGATTTTTATTAGTCCTTTGATTTGAAATTTACGATACAATTGATTCAAGATGAAAACAGTCGGAAAAAACCCGGAAAATTTCGGAAAAAAACGTTTTTTTTTTCTCGAAGAGGTTTATTTCTACTGGGGAAAAATTTAAAAAAGGATTTTTTCAACTTTTTAGGAAGTTTTAATTGAAATTTTCAGCAAAAGACTATTAGAAATTTCTTAAGCTTAATTTCTGATAAAATTTCCTTCCTCCCACTCCCTCCTTGTATGTTAAAATATTGTAACTTTAATAATGCAATTTGTTGTATGATAATATAATTTGCATAAAAATAAAAAAAAACATTCAATACTTTCTGCAAAAAAAAACAATATCCTTAGGTAAGAATTTATGTATTTTTCGTCCTCGTAAAAAAAACAAGTATAACTTCAATCACAGAACTATGTTTCTGCTGACTGTGCGAACCAAATGTACAAGGTGCTGCAAAAAAAAAAAAAAAAAAAAAAAAAAAAAAAAAAAAAACAGGGAAAGCAATTAAAAATAAATTTATTAATAAAACACAAAAAATAAAAATAATAGCATAGCCCCTTAGCAATCAATAAATTAATTGGTTTCAAACTGGCCGCCTTTTAAATTAATACAAAGGTGCAGCTGCTTATTGAAATTTTCATTCAAGGCCGCAAGTCTTTTAATCAATCCTCCTATTCGCTATAAAGCAATAGTTTTAGATAGTCCAAACTTATGTGTAGTTACAGTTACTTTAAAACACGCCATACAGTGTAATAAATGGGATTGAGGTCTAGCGAGTAAAGCATCCACTCTAAAGATGATATCGTGTCAAAAACAATGAGATTTGTACCATTCTTGTATTTGTGGCAGAAGTATAACAGCTTCTAAAATGTCCTTCTTGTACACTTTTTTATTCATTTTCTTGCTCTCATCCACATAAAACCAGCAATTTTTTTTTTTTTTTTTTTTTTTTTTTTTTTTTTGTCGCTTTGTCGCTTGTGCTGTTTCCATCACAGACAAAGCCTGACTTCGGATCTTGGCGATGCTTAACATTTTCTGAGGTGCTTGGGGTGTCTGCAGACGAAATCCTATTTTTCTAGGGGTCATGAGCTGGTTGAACGGTAAATCAGTGAAAGGTAGCGAAAGGTCTTTCCTGCATAGATTTGCAGCCTGTCTCGAACGTTTCTGGCATCTTTGGAGTCATCAGAATGGCTTAACTTTTTGGAACTCGTAAAACTTCTGTTTGAGCTGTTTTTGCAATAAGTCGCACTTGTCGGTTACAAAATCCCTCCATCTTACGAACGACTTCTCTCGTGGAAACTCAAGGATTTCATTGAACTCACTTTTGGATGGCGTGACTATTAACGGTTAAAGGCTCACTGTTCGTTTTTGTACACTATCCGGAAATTGACTACCATTTCCAAGCCATTTGAAGCGTCATATCAAAAACTGTTTGCCGAATTGCCGAGGTACTACAAGCAAACGAAATGTTGTTCTACTTGGTTAAACAACTTTAAAATAGCAAGTCTTTACTTAAAATTGTAAGAAAACCGAAAAACAACACATAAACTAGGAGATATTTTGTAAATTATTTTCTCATAAAGTGAGAGACAAAAATGAAAAAGGCACTCATTAAAATGAAATTATTTTACTTTTATTCGATAATGCAATCTTTGTCTGAGTTTTTTTTTTTTTTTTTCCGCCGCACCCTGTATACTGCCGTGCTAAGCACAACAGTGGAATCTGCATGTGAGATATTGTGTTTTAAATTTTGGCTTTTCCATAAACTTTATTCAGAGATCTCGTCTTTTTTTTTCAGAATTTATTTTAAAAATAGTTCTTGAACAAATGACCCTAAAATATTTTATTTATTAAGTAAAATATGAAACAGAGAAAAACTAGGTTATAATAACTCAGTTTTGTTTAAAAGTCCAGGTATGACTACTTTTACTACTGTGCTTAACACGGCCATATGAATAAATTGTATCTCCAATTTAAGTTTTCAATCATCTTTAGAAACCATTACGCAGTTTTGGTTTGGGGTTTCTGTTGGAAAAAAAAAAGAAAAACCAATTAAGGTATGATTTGGACTTAGATTGATTTGGAAAAAATCAAAACTCAATAGCTTTCATTTTCAAAAAGTTAAGTTACATTGTAAGGGAGGGAAATCATAATTATTTTTCCTTCAAACAATAACAATAACGTTTGAAAATCAATAATTACTATTATTATTTAAAGTTTCAAAGGAAAACTAAAGTAGAAATGTAATTGATATGATTCGACGCACCTTACCCAATATTGTTGATTGAAGGACGACTTGACTTATTTCTGGTGTTTGACTAAGAAAGCTCTCAATTATAAAACAGAAAGGTTACTTTTTTTCTAACTAAACTTGCCTTTACGTGCATTTCTGTCAAGCAAAAAAAGATGTGTGGATTGCATATATTTTTTAATTCTTAACCCTTTATATGTTCCAAAAAATACAGAGCTATTAAGAATAATCAATTTTTCCATTTTTTCCCGAAAAGAACCGGTAAAAAACCTTTTTTTCCACCACTTCAAAATTTCCGGAAATTTTACATCTCTACACTTGACTAAATTTGATCTTGTTAGTTTATCCTAATTGTTTTCGCTTTTTTTTTAATTTTTTACAATTATAATTATGTAAATATCTGAAATTATGTTTCAAGTGATTAAACTTTACCTCTATGCGAAATTTCAAGGCACTTTATACTTTTTAAATATTATTTTTCAAGTATTAAGCCAAATAGCGAGTCAGGATAACAAACCAATTACTGGCGTTAACAAGAATCAGTTTTTGTCTAAATTTAATACAGTTGAGACAAATATTTCCTTAAAAAAATCATAAAGTGCTACTGAAATTGATGGTTGAAATACTTTTTCACATGACAAATGCATTCAAAATTACACTCGATATCAACCTTCACAAAAGGGAAAGCCAATGATCAGGGAAATGGAAAAAATAAAAATATGGTGCACAAAATCACACGAAAATACGATTCATCTCACCATCTAGTAATGACTAAAATTTTGCA
Source organism: Uloborus diversus (assembly GCF_026930045.1). Taxonomy (NCBI): domain Eukaryota; kingdom Metazoa; phylum Arthropoda; class Arachnida; order Araneae; family Uloboridae; genus Uloborus; species Uloborus diversus. The sequence goes on from NC_072736.1 coordinate 37,707,612, forward strand.
ATCTTTCCGCTAATTTTTTTAATGATATTCTATTAGTTTGTAATTTTGAAGCAGCCTAATTTTTACATCAATAGATTAATTTTGGTTCTGTATTATGGAAAAAGAAATATAATAAAATATAAGTACATATTTAATAAGTTAAATTGAAACTTCTTATTATAGAAACTATTTATACTTTCAGCCAATACCGAAAATACCGGCATTTTACCTCAGCAAATACCGGTATTACGAAATTGCAAAATTGCTCGAAATACCGGTATTCGGTATACCGGTATACCGGTATTGCACTCAGTATTGATTCATTTCAAAATATAAACTTGACATTTTTATTGCACTAAGAGAGGAAATGACCTGAGTGGGATGCGAACTCTGAATGCAAATCTCAGACATATCGTATAACCAGAGCTTATACGTACACTGTTAAAAATTCAAAAAACTTTTATGGTAATTAGTGCTGTAAAATGGAGTGTTTATAGTACAGAAAAACATTACAGTAAATTGTACGGAGAAAAATATACGATTGCAGCGCCAATTGATACACCCGTGACTTACAGTGTAAAGCACATAACACCGTATTTCCCCTCACTCGATGTGACCCAACTTGTATGGTGGGCAGCAAAGCCGCATGCGAATCCGTAGGTCCCGAGATCGAACCTGCTAACCCCATTTTGCGTTTTTCAACTATCGTTTATATTACCTCAACATTTTTATAGTAAAAGATGATTTTACATTAAAAGTTACAGGCAACATGGATGCCAGTAATTTTTACCGTCAAACTTCAGGATTTTTTTTTAAAACTGTGTAACGGGGGGGGCCACCAAGGACGGTTTTCGTATCCCTAATAAGAGTTTATCTCCTCTGCACCGATTCTGATCTTTACGCATGCGCTTTGAATTCTACTGAAACAATTTTGGAAGGATCCTCCAACAATTTGATTTTTTAAAACAATGATGTTATACACTTTGGAATTAGTGTAGCGTTACACCCATTAATACTATTGACCTTACACATTTTCTTTCACAGTGGAGGAAGAGACTAATACTTTTTTGACATTTTTTATCCTACATGACACATTTAAATACTGTATGATAGTATCCTTTCAAGGACAAAGGGACATGAGTGTCCCTTATGTTAATTAAAAGAAAAAAATACGGAATGCTAATAATTTTTAAATTTTATTTTTCCCTTGGTATTGACACATTAGAATCTATACTTAAGCAAAAGTGAAAAAAAAAATACATTGTTTTAATATGATACTGGACCAGGGAAAAACTTAATTTTTTTCACGCACGTGACAGCTCACATACCCTTGGGAGTAATATGATATGAGGCAGTGAGAAGCAAAGGGATGTAAGTGCCAAAATTCAATAGCTGGTGGTAACTAGCAAAAATGATAAGTTCACCTCTTCTCTGTTTTTTTTTGGGGGGGGGGGCAATAGGTAGTACTAGTAGCCCTGGTAGATGCTGCTATACAGCGTGACTAAAGAAATTTTTTCAATGAAAGCGGGGTAAAGCAAAATGGTGAAATATTTACTTCGCTTTTAGAGCAACGTATCTGGTAATATTTCAACAATGTATTAGCACACGTAGTTTCCTGTCAAGAAAAAATACCCCTGAAGATTACAGTTGATGATAATATAGGCAATTTTAAAAAATTAATACTTACATCGTAGTATTTTGTGTAAGTCAAATATAAATTTTATTGTTATAAAAACATAAAATTATTGTTATTAACATTTTAAATATTAATTACAACCTTCTAATATTCGATGCAGTATTTATTTAGTTAATATTTAGCTTATTTGTATTTTTAATACTTTGTATAATTAGTACATGAGGGGAAAGTGAAATAATTTGTTCCGTTTACTCATTCAATGATTTAGTAAACTACTTACGCATTCATTTAAAAAATAATTCGTTAACATTCTTTTAATTTAGTAATTTACTTATATATTCATTTATTCACTTATTTTTATTCAGTCACTACTTTCTTCGCTCATTAATTTTTTTTCAAACATTAATCCAACCATTCATTTAAAAAATAATTCGTTAACATCCCTTCATTTAGTAATTTACTTATATATTCATTTATTCACTTATTTTTATTCATTCACTACTTTCTTCGCTCATTAATTTTTCTTCAAACATTAATCCAACTTATTCTTTAATTAATCGGTACTTGTTTCATTATCTTTTTATTTATTCATTCTGATGTGTGCATCAGAATTCTGATGTGTGCATCAGAATTCTGATGTGTGCATGTGTGGAAGTCAGCTGATGTGTGCATCAGATGACTTCCTTTTACACCAATTTCATGTTATTTCCCCATTATTGGCAATTTTAATGTGATTCAATAGTTAACTCCTTAAATATCGCCGATAGTGGCCAAAATGAAACGATTTAAAAAAAACCGCCAAATTTATCGCGAAGTTGGCGACAGAACTTGGCGACCAAAAGCTTCTCGATATATTGCCAAGTGTTTGCCAAATTATAACACCATTTGCGTTTGCATTGAAATTAGCAATGATTCCCCCCCAAGAAAAAGGTGTAAAAGACCCCCTTTGGAACATCCGAATGCAACCAAAAGGAGAGGTGCACAACTAGACCCCACAAGGAGTCTACGTACCAAATTTCCACTTTCTAGGACATACTGTTCTTCAGTTAAGTGAACATACATCCGCACAAACGCACATACATACATACATACGTACATACGGGCGTTACGAGAAAAATCGTTGTTATTAACTCGAGGATCGTCAAACTGGATATTTCGGATGTCTATACGTTCTTAGGCACTTATCCACGCGTGTTCGTAGTGAAAAAACAAAACAAAAAAAAAACTCAACATTCATTCAGGAGTGAGCAAAATGGAAATTAAGGCCGATTTTTGAGTGATTTTTTTTTTTTTTTTTTTTTTGCGAATACATTGCTTCCTTTTTTAAAAAAGGAAATAAAAAAAAAAGTGAAAATGTTCCACTTTTTTTTTTTTTTTTAAAGGTACAAATTTACTGCCAAAACTAAAAAATAATGTTTCACTGCAAGTTTCATTATAAAATACAATGTTCTTTCTTTATGAACTAAAATTTTCAAATATAATTCCCAACTTGTTTGTTTTGAAAAATCTCAGTCATCTTAACTATTTCACTTTGCCCCACATTCCCCTTCGATCTCTTTCAGGTTATTCTGCAAAAAATGCACGTATTTAAGAGTGTGCGGAAAACCTAGATGCGCAAGTAACATGAAACGGTTCCAAATTTTATTCCATTTTTATGTGATACAGCTGGTATGAACAATGCGAATGATTTGAAAAACAAACACGCACCCCAGATAACAACTGTCTTCAAAAATTTTAGAAGATTTTTCAAAAAGATAATCATTAGACAAAAATATTTTTAAGGGGACAACCAATTCGTTATATGAAAAATTTAAAAAGTATTGCATTCCAATTAAAAATTTCGTTATCGGGAGCAATTCGCTGTAAAAAGATACGACATACGACGCTGTAAAATGATACGAAGTTCACGAATATACTCTAGTTTTCAAGTATTACTTCATCATTTTCCAGTACATTTTAGGCTCAAACTTTCATCGTGTAAAACACTAAATGCACATCTGCACATCACGCTCCCTGTCAGTGTGTGATCGACATCATTAATTCAGCTACTCATTGCAGTTCTTTTATAAAAGATTTTAGCATATTAAAAGCCTTTTTTGTCTTTAGAATTTAAATTAAAATTTCGTTATAGGGAGGAATTTCGTGTAAAAATATTCGCTTAGGGAGAATTCACGAATATAGCTTCATCATTACCCAGTAAATTTTCGGCTCTAAATTTCATCGTGTAAAACACTTAATGCACATCTGCATATCACGTTCTCTGTCAGTGTGTGATCAACATCATTAATTCAGCTACTCATTGCAGTTCTTTTATAAAAGATTTTAGCAAATTAAAAGCCTTTTTTTTTGTTGTTAGAATTTAAATTAAACTTTCGTTATAGGGAGAAAATTGGTGTAAAAATATTCGCTTAGGGAGAATTCACAAATATAGCTTCATCATTCATGTAAAACGCTTAAGGGGGCATTCTAGTCTAGAGGCTTAATTTTAAGGTGATTTTACCGGCGAAATAGAAGAAAAAAAAACAGCATTTAATTTCACCATTCATTTTTATCAGTTTTTATTAATACTTTAAAAGTATAAAAATGCGTAATAGCTGAAAAAAAAATCAAAATTGTAGTTGTAGGAGGCAAGCAAAGTGCGAATTCTAAAAAAAAAGAGGGATCTCCTGGTTGACTGATTCCAATCCTCCAGATGATCTGAAACATAAAGTCAAGGTTAATTCTTATTAAACAAGGATGTAGAATTGTCTGGACGTAGCCTATTTGAAAATATTTTTTTTTCACAAAATGGTGTCTTTTCGAAAAAAAAAATCATCTTTTAGCTCCTTTTTTGAACTTTAGTATTTTTTTTTAATAATAAAATCAAAAATTTCAAAAACCTCACGTGGGGACAATTTTGATAGTACTAAGAAAGTTTGTTCCAAATTTCAAGTAAATCGGTGTATTAGAACTTGAGATATCTTGTCAACCGTATCGAAAAACTTAGTTTCGAGGGAAACGCTTTTAAAGTTTGCAATCTCATTTCAGCAAAAGAGTTTATTTCAACAAAATTAACTCTAACTCCAAAAATAATTTGAATTTCATAAATCCTCTTAGAAACTTATTCTTAAAGGTCTAAACTCTAAAAATATGAAGTGAAAAAATCGATTTTTTTTTTTTTTTTTTGAATTTCTAGACTAGAATCAGTGGCGTAGCTAGGGAGGGGCGGAGGAGGCGGTCCGCCCCGAGCGGAACTTTTTGGGGGGCGGCAATTTCACACTTTTGATGCAAAAAAATGTAAAACGTTTTCCCAATAAGGAAATAATGTTTTTAATCTATTACTGGAGGCAAAAAAGAAGAAAAAGTCTTTGAATTGTAAGATTTTAGTACGACTATGATAATAAAATTACTCTAATACAAAACATGTGTTTTTTTTTTTTTTTTGTATACATCTCACCACTATTGTTTGTTTGTCCTCTTCTTTCGTCTGAAGCTACCGACTGAAGGAGGTGGTTGTGTAAAGTCCAGAACCATGTTTTTGTCTTTTTCTTTTTATTGTTAAGGTTAACTATTACAGAGGAAACAATACATTTCATAACTTTTCGTTATATAATGAAGCTACCACTTGATTTTAAGTAAGTTCCTAGGAAACCACCGTATTTAAAAAAAGAAAAAAAAAACTTTTTTAAAGGGAAGTGACAACAAGAGTAAAAGGAGAAAGGTCTGAAATGGTGGGCGATTTCTTGTCCATTTTCAGGATAGCATTATCTGTTTCAACAATTGCTTTAACTACAAAATTTTCACTAAGACAGGATGAATTTTATGTTCATTTTATAAAAAAAAAATATTCGCAAATCGAATAATAATTGCTTGTATTACTGTATTATAGCAACTAATTCCTTTATGCAATGAGTTTCACATTTAGTCATTTATTTTTAGAAAAGGTTTTTAGTTAGTAAAATGATCTCTGGGCAAAGATTTAGAACATTTCGACCTCTATTAGTGAAAAAGAAAATCATTCAAATTTGGTAATATAACAGTACCGGATCTAGGGAAGGGGAGGGGGTGAGTCTTGCTCGTACCCTGGATGGCAACTTCTGAGTTTGTTAACATTAGGTGAGTCGCTCAAGTACGTATCCAAAAGGGAGTAATAACTCTCTTTGAGAAACCAAAATGACCCTAAATTTGCTTTTTAAAACTTTAAATTAGGAAAATTTTCCCGACCTTTACGCTTCTTCCAATTGTCGCAAAGCTTAAAATGAAATTTCAGTACTTCAATTTTGAAAAAAATTCCGAAGGAGAGCCACTTTCTATCCCTCCCTCTCTTAATTTGTCCAAACATAGCCTAAAACAGCTTTTTGGGGGGCTCCATTTATACTCCCCCCTTTTCGTTGTCTAAAGTGTTATTAGCTTTAAAATGTGTTTTGAAGCCGGAAAACTTCGATCAACTGAGGACAGCTTAAAATTGCGTTGTTAAACCCTCAATAAATGTCACATTTTCGGAAAGAGCAACCGAAACTTCCGATCCCTTAACGTCACCAAACAACCCAACAGTGAAGTTTTAGTCGTAGTGTCTCGAAACATTTCCAACGGATAACGCCCACCCGTTCCCTTCACATCTCGACTTTTAGCCTAATATTGATTATTGAGTTTTTATAACTTCAATACCAACAAATTCATGAGGGTGGTCAAGTCTTGATCCTTCCTGTATAATGATTAAAGATAGTCTAAAGTGTGTATTTAGGACATTAACTTCGAACTTTAAAATCCCCATCTCATCCGATGTCACCAAAAATAGCTTAAAGATGGGTTTTTTAAACTTAAACTTCAAAAAATTTCTAAGGGTAGGGACCCCAGATGTGCACGAAATCACCTAACGTCATAACAGTTGACTCCAAATTTCGTTTTTAGAAATTTTTGAGGGCAGACCGCAAACCCTTTTTTTCTCAGCAGTGAAGAACTTAAAATGAGCAACAGTTTCGAAAAAGATTTCAGGTGGGAAACTCCCCCTGAAGTCTCTTATAACGTTGTCCGTCAAACAATGGCTGAAGTCACGTTTTAAGGGCGCCATCTGAAAAAGTTTCAAGGGGAACGGAAAAACCACCTGACTTCCCAACATTTTTAGAAACATTTGGAAACTATTGCCGTCAAAGATAGCCTACAATGGGGTCGTTTCCAAAAATTTAAAAGTATTTTTTTCTGAAAGAGCATGCTTAAAAACATAGGATCTGACCATTTTTAAAATAATTTGACTAAGTTTAATATTTTTCAAAATTACTTTAATCGGTGTGCTTTCATTGTTCAAAGCTTCTGCCGATGACATCACAAATGATGAAATGCCATTCACTGTTGCCATTCAGAAGAGCACAATATTTAATTCGCATCTTTACTGACGTGTACTGGCAACAATATGGTTGATAGAAAAGGGTTTTTTAATTCGCTGCTTGATTATCATAACGTGGAAACGCAACGAAAAATGCGTCAAAGGCCATAATTTGTGACGTCATAAAGAACACGCCTTGTTTGAAAAATTGGACATTTAAAAAAATTATTTAAAAAACAACTGTTGGGAAAATAAAGCTATTTTCTGTGTCCTTGTTTTTTTTTTTTTTTTTTGCTTATTCTATCAATTTCTGTGGATAAAAGTAATACTTTTGACTGAAGAAACACCCCCACTGTGCTTTTGAAACTTCGTCATCGAAAAATTTTCAGAAAGCTCCTGAACGTTCCCTATTCTCTTTAACGTCATCAAAGATAGACTAAAATTGATTTCAAGTTTGAAAATATTTCGGCAGGAAAATCCAGTCTCTGTTGGAGTTAGGGGAGAGTCTTACACCACTAGAAAGCCTCCTACATTTACGTGTTTTTCTGTTTATTTGAAAAACTTTCCGGACAGCGGCCCCGAACCTTCCCCAATGTCTTCACGTATCAAAAAATAGCCTAAAATTGCTTTTCGAACACTTCAGTTTCGGAAATTTTCCTTGAAAAGTCCTGACCCCCTCACGTCACCAAAGAATGCATAAAACTAATTTTAATTTAAAAAAAAACCTGGCGGGAGCTCCAAGCATCTTTTTTATCAGCGTTACTAAAAATTGCGTAAAATTCCAAATTTTGACTTAAGTTTTGGAATGTTTCGGTGTTGCTCTGAATTCCTTTTTTTCCCCCTTCTGCAACAAAAATAAGAAGGGAAAAAAATAAGTTTCTTTTCTTGTTTATTAAAATCATATTAAAATACTTTTGACTCTTTAATGTGTCAACTATTTCCCGTCATAAAGGGCGGCAAATTGAGGAACCGCCCCGGGCGGCAGAAAGTGTAGCTACGCCACTGACTAGAATACCACTTTAATGCACATCTGCATATCAAACTCTCTGACAGTGTGTGGTCAACATCATTAATTCAGCTGCTCATTGCAGTGCATTTATAAAGATTTTCAGCATATTAAAAGTCTCTTATTTTGTCGTTAGCATTTAAATTAAAATTTGGTTATCGGAAGAAAATTGGTGTAAAAATATTCGCTTAGGGAGAGATCACGAATATAGCTTCATCATTATCTAGTAAATTTTCGGCTCTAACTTTCACGGTGTGGAACTCTTAATGCACATCTTCATATCACGCTCTCTGTCAGTGTGTGGTCAACATCATTAATTCAACTACTCATTAGAGTGCTTTAATAAAAGTTTTTAGCATATTAAAAGCCCTTTTTTGTCGTTACCATTTACTAAGCAGTAAATAATGGTGCTTGATAAAAGGCTTTTAATGCCCGAGAAAGAATAATTAATCTGAGTAAAAGACTTTTCTTTCTACCGTAACCAAAGGAAAGTTGTGGCAAAAATTCTAAAAGAATCGGGAGAAGATGGTTCTAAATACCGTCAAATGTTGCCATAATTAAATTCCGTATCTAAAAAACATAAAATGCAGAAACCTAATTGCGTTAATTAGGTAAAAAGACTGAAATTATTTCCTTTACTTTATTTTATTTTATTTATTTATTTATTCATTTATTTTTTTGGAGGGAGAATGCTTACTCACTCTGTAGGAGTACCAGAGGAAGAAAAAAAAAGTAGCTATCGAATCTAGTAGTTAGAGAATAAGCAGAGGCAATAAATTAAACAATGTAGTATTTTCATTTTATTTTCTTTATTATTTAGGGGTGCTTTTATGTGGCTTCATACATTTCGATAGATATATAAACAAAGTAACACTAAAGAAAAAACATTCACCCCACTATTTGCGTTTGTTGAACTATGTGCATTATACATTAGTTACATAATTTAATTTCATTGAAGAGTTACTGAACTTCTTTGTTTTTTCTTTTTTTTTTCATAGCGACTTCCCCTTCCTCCTCCTTCCCCCAAAGAGAGTTTTGATTTTTCAACTAAGCAAATTATATTTTTAATTTCCTTTCTTGCTAGTTACTTGCCTTATTAAATTAAAACATTTGCTATGGCAAACATGTATTCAAAATCTATGAAATAAAGTTTTTTGTTTTAAGCTCAAGTTTACTCTATGATTTCTAGAAAAAAAAACTATTTTCTCTAGAAGTTTTGTGTGAAAAAAAAAAATTCTTCTCATTTTAATTCCTTAAAATTTGGGAAAACCAATTTCCGTTTTTCGTAATAACAGTATTTGCAAAACTAAGAGTACACCAAATAAATATACAAAATATATACTAAAAAGGCTGAATCAGGAAACAAAATACCATAACTTAAATTTAGCCATATTTGATCGTCTTCTGACAAATCTTTTCTTTAATTTACTTTAAACATTCTATAGTTCCCGAAATATTATCAAGATTTAGTATACAAATCGCATTTTAAAGAAAAACTCTCAAGATACCTAGTAAAATCTCGCTACAACGAAGTTCATGGAACCGAAAATTTTGTTGCATTTAGTGATTGCAATGCTGAATCAAAAATACAACACCGGTATTCGGTATTTTTTCAAACTTGATACCGAAACACCATTATTAATACCAGAATTAGACATTTCTCAAGGATAAACAAAAAACATACTTGCTTTGTTTCCATAATTAATAATTTTATGTAAAAAGATTCATTATTATGAAATTCTAAATCTATTTTGTTTTACGAAATAAGACAAACGGGCATTAAAAACATGTCAGCAGCCTCTCGTGTTACCAAAGAAATCTCGATCAGGTCAAACAGACTATGCAAAAGTATCTAGGGCAACTTTTTTTAGACTGCTTTAGGAAAATTAATTAAAGTGTTTGTTATGCGTAATTTAAATCAGAACTGTGTGGAGTCAGAGTAGGACTGATTTTTGGGTAAAAGAGTTGGATTCGGAGTCGTTAGAAAACATGCCGAATCCAATTCCGGGTTTCTTTTTTTTATTATTTAATGTCCACTGATTCTTTTTGCATTTTCAAAGAAAATATCAACAATTGGTTCAATTACATGCATAAAGACGTTCCAATAAGAAAATAACTCTCATTGAGAACCAGCTGGCTTGATTGTTTATCGAACTTTCTATCATAGGGACCTACGCCGTTCCTAGTTAGCTTGTTTTTCTTCAACTAATAACAACTGTCAGCAAACGGTTTTGTTACCTAACATTTTCTAAGTAATTACTTTCAAATAAAAATAATAATATACTTTTACTTCGATCTCAGTTATAAAATAGTAAAAAAGGTGTGTCCCTTGAGAAAGCCGGCGGGGGGGGGGGCTTATATATATATATATATATATATATATATATATATATATATATATATATATATTATATATATATATATATATATATATATATATATATATATATATATATATATATATATATATATATATATATATATATATATATATATATATATATATGTTTGATTCTCACTAAAAAGTACATAGCAAAAATAGTATATATATGATTTCTGTATTACAACAATCAAAAATTGCAGTTAATCTTAAAATCTTCATACAAAGATGAATTCTAAAACAGCCAATAAAAATAATATTAAACATTGAGTGTAGAACAAATATAGGTAGGGGAGACCGGGGCAAGATGACTATGCTAACTATTTTCGTGGCTTATTAATTTATTTTTAAGGATAGTAAAATTAATTTTACATGAGCTGTTAGAGTAGTCCTTTGTAGTATTAAATATATTGCCATTTAATTTTTCAAATAAAAATAATGAAGGATATTTTTATTTTTTCATAACTTTAACAAATCGTCATCTTGCCCAAGTACTGGGGCAAGATGACTTTGACCTAGGGGCAAGATGACAACATTGAAAAAGGTAGAACATATTTTATGTTTTGAATATGTTACTTAGTTTTACAAATGATAACTGTGTTTTTACATCTTACAAAGTATCAAATTAAGCGTAATGCGTTGTAGCGTAGTGTTCAAGTGTTAAGTTGTGCAGCTAACAATAGACACAAATAAAAATACCATTTTTATGATTGGAACATTCCTCATGCCACCGCTCTTGGCTTTTACAGCTCTGGATCCATTCTTCTGTTGGAGGGTCTCAAAATTCCACTTTCCACGCAACTCATCTTAGAACACTATTTTTTGAATTTGATGCAACTGCATTGCTTGGCATGAATACGGGCCCACAGTAATAGACCTGGGCCTACAGGAACTTGGTCTGAGTTTTTTTTTTACTCCCTTTTTAGCTTCACAAGCTTATTTTCCGTGTTTTTTTTAAATAATTCTTTTTTTTTCTTCCGCTTTGCTCCTTGTTCTGACATTTCTTTGATGGGTGTGCTTGTAAGAATGTTTGAGCTTCAGTTTTTGTTTTCTCGCATTGTGTTGCTTTAGGCAATGCATTGAAATCAAAAACACTAATATGCTTCTTTGGTGCATCGGAATCAGCATTTGCCATAACTTCTGCTTCGTCTGGAGGATTTATATGTTGGTTTTCTACTCCCAAGATCTGAGGATTAGCACTATTATTCTCAGTTTCAGAGCCAACAACGTCATAGTCCGTTAAAAACAAGAAAATTATGAGACTCGATACCTTATTCTTTAAACCCTTTATCGGCATTTCCAACTGTAGCTGCTTTGAAGTAAGCGGTGCTCAAAACTCAACAATATTTTTTTTCTGTGAAAGTTTGTCCTTGATGAATGACCATAAAGTTGTCACATGCTTGGCTATAGTTGGTTTTTAATGGGCAGAAAAATAATGCATCAGGAGCTACAGACGATGCGATGTGTGAAATGGTAACCCAATTATGATAATGTTTTTTTACTGCAATATAAGATAGCCTGCAAAGCTATGTGAGATTTATGATTGTCAATAATCAGCAGAGCAGGGGATTCTTTGCTTGGTTTATTTCATTCAACTAGTCTTTTGGTCAACTAGTTTATAAATAGCCCCTGGTCACCCGCTTCCGAACGATACCTACCTTGATTCAATGCCTCCTTTAGCCCCAGAGAAGAAGCGCAAGGTCGCGTGGACAAACAAACAGCGTTTACAGGAATTTAATCAAGTGGACAACATAGTTAGTTTAATCAATTCCGAAACACGGGCATTAGGCAAGTTCGTCATCTTGCCCCGCGTTGCTGCCCATCATGTTGCCCCAGACTGCTTGTTTGAACGGATTCTTCTCCATTGCCATAACAAAAGGCGACTAATTGACATTTATTCCTTGTAATAGATAGTATTTAAACTAAGTTACTCATAAATACTCAAGAGACACGATATATCCTACATGTATATGCAACAGAGCTTATTTACACATGCATAAAAGTTATATCGTGGCAATGGAAAACAATCAGAGCTTCAGAACTAACACAAATATGACGATTTCAGAGTCTCTATACTATTGCTGAACGATCAGCGGATAGGAGAGCCAGTAGCATGCAGTTGATGCAGTTACCTAGTTTAAAACGGAAAAATTAAGGCATTCGTCATCTTGCCCGGCTCGTCATCTTGCCCCGGTCTCCCCTATAGTAAAAGTTAGTCGCGTACAAAGCTGTATACCAGCGCATTTTGTGTGAAATGTATCCGGCCTCTCCCCGCAAAATAATACCCTATTTTCGTTGAAATTTTATAAATAAAATATAATTAAGGAAATACAGGGAAATTTTTCAGAAGTAAAGTAGTTATATTTTTTTATAAACTCTGAAGTTAACTCGGTGTGTCACTCACCAGATGGTTGCTCAGTTGGCCGGACTGCCGCCCGCTCTAGAAAAGTTTTTTGACATAGCAAAAAAAGCTTTTTTTCTCTCAAGTTACAGCTTTCAAAAATTAAAAGCACACATTTTGATCAAAATCTATTTATCAATTATTAAAGGAGAGCAAATTAATCTTTTTATTTTTTTATTGGATTTTTAAGTTATCTAATTTTTAAGATCGTAACTATTGGAAAAGATTATCAAATTGAATTTCTAACATTGTATATTTTACAGTAAAATACAACGCGAAAATTAAATAAAAAGGAAATTATATTTCAATTTCTGTTTAGAGTTTGGGGGGTTACGGTTTTTCCCCTTCCCATAAGGGAGGGTATTGGACGAATAAAATAAATTAAACAACTAAATAAAGCCAGAGTCGGAGCTGGAGTCCGATATTACATTATCAGGAGTCGGAGTCGGAGTCGGTCATTTTCCTTCCGACTCCACAGCCCTAATTTAGATACATTAATTACGCGATTCTATTTCTACTAACATTGCAATATATTAGTTTCATATCACATTTATTTTCTTTAGTCAGCGATGAAATGAGAGATCTTAAAAGAAAAAGTAAGCTTCAAGTCACTGATGACTGACGCATACTGAACGAAGATCTCGATGTCTGTCAACGATGGTTGACATGGTAGCTAACGTGTTGAAACATTTTTTTTTCCGATGCACAGGATTGTAAGAAAATTTTCATTCGTCTGTTTTTGAGTTGTCTCAGTTCATAGCAAACGAAATACTATTTAAGTGACTTGAAATTTAAAGTTGTTTTTCTGGTTCATAATTTTTATTCTGTTTATGCTAAGAGTTGTTGCTGTTGTTGTTGTCTGCTAGTCAGGCTTGCACTTTGGGGTGCGCTGTTTCACTTTTCCAACTGTACCGTAATTCGTTTTGAAGTCTGACTTCCACAGTACACACATGCCATAAGGACCCGTTTAGAGGGTGAGCAAACATTCACAGCATACCAACACATTCATACAAAAAAAAGGGCAAGGACAGGAGAAAGAAGTACATCCATGCCCGAGCAAAGGTTCGAACCCAGAACCTCATCGCAGCAGACTGCTATGACTACTAGAAAAGGCAGCGGCAGACTAAGAATCTTTTTTTTTTATTGTTTTAACAAAACAAATTCGTCTCTGAATTTTTCATCGCTAAAATAACTTACTTTACGCTTCAGGGGAGTCAGTACCCCCTATACCATCAATGTTAATTTGCAAAGGTTCATGTACCTTTTTCTGAAAATCTATTAAAGATACAATAATGAAATTTTTCTGTACCTTAAGTAGACTCTTTTCTCTATACTGAAGTAAAATTTTACAGAAAGAAAGTTAAGTTTTTATTTAAAAAATTCTAATGCGTAAGTCACTGTATTTTTTTCAAAAAATGCCATTTTGCAACAGGAAATCAGCTCTATAAAGGAATATTTTTGGAACATAAGAAAAATTTTACTTCAGTACATGCAACTAGATATATGGAATAGGTGATAAAAATTTCAAATACTAACACAATTTAGTTTCTGAAACTAAATGTCAAATCCTAACAACATTTAGTTTCAAAAATACCATTTCGAGATATTGCAATTTAAAGGGGAAAATCATACCTTATCAACATATGTTTACCTTTTTTTGAAGCACTTTTTAACTTACTTCTAATATGAGCACGATCAAGAAATTTGTATCATTTAAAAGGGGATTGAAATGGAGTTTCAAAATATATAAAAATCAAAAAATCAAATTTTTGAAAGTATTTAGGGTACTGACTCCCCTTTAGCGAATGTAATCGTTTTCCAATTAGAAGAAATGCTGTAGTTTTTATAGGAGATAAAGAAGAAAGAAACACCAGGGACACATGAGATTTTTTTGATCAAATCACGTCACTCTAGCAGAATAATTAGCTAGAGCTTCATTAGTGTCGTCCGTTGGCATAAAATATAATAAAGATTCGATTTGGTAAGAGATATTCTCCCGGCGGAGCAATTTTAATTCTTTTAATGTACATCTCAGAAGCAGCCCATTAGTATGCTTCACCACTGCAATTACATTCTTTCTACGAGAAAGAATAAAATATATTTTCGTGATAAAGTACGTGATTATTGATTGGCGGATAAAAAAGATCATTTTACTACGTACTACTTTTATGTACTCGTATTTCGAGACTTTCAATATCATTAAAAATCTTGTCGGGCGAAACTCCAAGTAAATGGGTATCAGTTCGCATAATGAAAATTTTCGAGCACGCAAAAAGTATGTTTTACGAGAAAGATGTATCGCTTGTGAAAGATATTTCATATTTTTGGGGGTAACTCAGTTTTTAAAGATTTTTTTTTATGCAGTTTTATTGTTTCATGATTTTTTTTAATGTCTTCAATAGAAATATATACTAAACTGCATTACAGCTTAAACACAGAACGTATACTGACAAACTTATTATTATTATTTTGTCATTATCTAAGCATATTTTTAAAATTATTACACAAGAATGAACTATGTACATGCCAAGGTTATGTTTCAGCTTTAAGCACAGTTTTCACAGAAATATTGCCTAATGCTTGATGTAGATATGTTTTATATTTTCACAACATAAATAAATACTACATATAGGGGAGAGTGTTGTATCTTGAGACGTTGTACCTTGAGACACTACTAATTTCTAAGAATCTATTTTTAGCAGCAATGTTTTCTGTAATTTCTACTAGTAACCTTCAATGCTAAATGGTGCCATACTAACAATTAGCATTAAAGCGTTAAATTGAAAATTTTGGGAGATAAAGAGACTTTCATGACTCCAAAATAAATATTTTCTTCATTTTTATTTCATTTTCTGTCCTTGAATTTGTAAAAATAACCAAATGAATTTAATTTTTTTATGGAACAGAAGTACTTTAAATATTTTGGTTACGCAAAATTAACGATAGTGCATCTAGATTGACCACAATTTTGCTTTTTTCATAAACCACTTGCTGGTTGTACTTTGGGACAGTCAAACATTTTGTACCTTAGTACACGTCCCAAGATGCAATATATGCATGGCTCTTAATAATTAAGATATATTTGGAACATGAAAAAATTGTCTAATCTGATGTAGTCTTTTAAACACATTTAATGTTAGACATTAGTATATTAATTCGTTATGTATGACTCATTATTCATAATTCATTTCATTACTACGAAAAAAAAATATTTCCTTTGTTTTTTTGGTGCGAAATTGGTTCAAGTATATGGCTGTTTCCCTAATCATGAAGGGTTCTCATGGTACAATGGTGAATGTGACACCACGAAAGCTTACAAAGATTGTTACTCTTTCCAAATATATGCCAAAGACTTATCGAAATATTTCAAAGGCCTGGAAACTTTCCTAGTATAAATCCAATCGATAATTTTTGGGTTATATGAAATGATCGCCTATTGCATAAGGACTGTTCAACTATGGAGAAGCTAATTACTGCTCTGATTCATATCTGGTGCAAAGACACAAATATTATAGATCAAAGTAAAAAAATTGGTGGATTCCAGGCCAAGTCGTGTCCAAATGTTAATAAAGAGTCCTGGACATCATAATATGTACTAAAAACTATAGATTACATATACATTTACGTAAAACAACCATTCCTTTTCAGTTTTCTCGATTTATCGACTCTGTTTCAATTAGTTTGCACAAGGGTGCACGACTTTCGTACATAGCAAGGCAGTATAGCTGCCATTTTCAGAAATTGCAGTAATTATTGTTGAATATTGAGGACGGGTGTATTCGTTCTGTTGTTATGGTTCTGTTAGAACAACTCAACGACGATTTTACATCTGATATCAACCGGGCACATGTGATGTTGGTTCAGATCGAAGAACTATTCACGGTTGGCTATCAAAGTTAAGAGTCACGAGCAGGGGCGGACTGGCTCAGTTTGGCCCGGTCAGCCCACCTTTGTAAATGAAAAAAGTTAAATTAAACAGTGCCAGATCTCATTCTTCCGAGGTCCAGCAAAGACATTAAACTACCGCTATTAGCTGATTCCTATTTTCCTTTAAGTTTTTAAACTTAGTTTTTAATTTATAAAAAAACGAAAATTGTGAAACGTAAAATGAAGCTAACTTTCACACATTTTCTAATGTGCCTTGAAAGAAGGATACTAATGGATACAAGTGTTAAATGACATCTTTAGGCTTCTATACTGATAACATAGGAAGGACCTGAGAAAAGGGAGGAATCAGGTAAATTCCCTCGGAAAATTTTCGAAATTGGTTGATCTATATAGGCTTAAGGAGTAAAGAATCGAGAGAAGGTTTTCTATCTCCCTTCCAAGTGATATTTTCAAAATAGATGTCAAGAACTGCAATTTCACAATTTTCGGTAACGTTAGAGGAGCGTAAAAGGAAGGGGTTTCTTTACGATTTTGTTTTCTTTCTTCTTTTTTTTTTCAAAATTGAAGTCCATTTTAGTCGATATTTGTTCACAATGGAATATCGGGTTTTCTTCCCGGAAATTCTCCGAGATGTGAAGTTTTAGAAATACAATTTTAGGCTACCCTTGGTAAAAAAAAAACGTAAAACTATCTTTGGTCACGTTAAAGAGAAAAAGAGGCTCAGTGATTTTATTTGGAAGCGACCAATTTTTAATCTAAAAGGAATCCGGCGACTCTCTGTTGGAATTTTTCGACATTGAAATTTTAAAAACGTAGTATTATAATATGTTTGGAAGCTTTAAAAAGAAAGGAGACAGGTTTCGCAAGCGTTTACTCCAAGATATTTTAGGAGGGTGCCGTGCTCTTCCGCTTTTAGGCTAACCTTTGACCCTTTACGTAATCAACCCTTTTTTTCCCATTTAAAAGTTTGATCAAAACTTCACAAAATCAATTTTTTTCGAATCAAAATTATCTAAATCGTGTTGTACGAGACTTTGTTTTTAAATAACATTTTTACTTATTTTTATTACTATTTATGTTTGTGCATGAGAAAAATTAAGTTAAGATGTTATATCGAAACCGTCTTCCGTGTTACATCGAAACCGTGTTATACGAGACTTCAAAATAATGTAAATCAAGGGATGTGTACCGTGTTATATTGAAACCAAGTTTCATAAAAACAAAGTAAAAACTTATTAGAGTTACGAACCATTAGCAGAATGTATTAAGTAAAAATGAAACTCCATCTTTTTTAAACATAAAATTCGAGTTATATCATGAAGAGAAGTCATCGAGTTATGAAATATTAAAATCAAGTTTCGCACCGTGTAATATCGAAACCGTGTTATAATAATCGCAAATTTGGTACTGTGTAATATCGAAACCGTGTTGTAGAAGTACCGTGTTATACGAGGGACGCATGTATATTAGGGTGTATCGGAAAAAACTTTTTTTTTTCTAATTCAATTTGTCAAGTTGATAAAAAGTTGCCTCCACCGACCCCAATTTTACGTAAAATTTTTTATCCGAATCAAAAAATATTTAGGTGTACCGCACGAGGCCTAAAATTTATAATTTTCTTTAAAACATCATTTTTTTCTTTTTCTTTCTTTCTTTCTTTTTCTTTTCTTTTTTTTTTTTTTGAATAACAGAAAAATTTTAAAAAATTTTTGCGTTCAAAAATGTGCACTAAAAACTTTTAGAAAAACGTGAGGGGAAAAAAACTCTATCATGAACAATGCATAGGTCTCCCGCATTTATTCTAAACTTCCGTGATTTTCCCAAAAGTTAAAATTACCAAGGCCATGTGGCTTGGTTAGAAATAGTGTTTCCAATCCCAAAATCCCACTCCCAATCCAGTCCCCAGTCCAATCCAGGATGCCGCATGTTATTTTGCGGGATTGAAAGCAAAATCCCACAGAGATTTTCCATGCAAACGTTTTCCAACTTTTGTTGCTCATAAAACGAGTATTTTCACAATCTTCTTCGTATTTCTGCAAGAAGAACAAGAAAATCTATGTATTATATGATGAACGATGAAAATGACTTTGTGTTTACATTCCACGTTTCAGTTTCATACGTTCCGCAATTGAGAAAATGCGTAGAAATTATAAACGATTTCGAAAATCGTCACTAAAATTCACCTAGAAATTTGCATTTTAAAAAACAACTGAGAAAGTGCATTGCAGATTGCAAAACCCACTGGAGTACCCAGAATACAATGTTAGAGTGCTTCAGTAAGCTTAAGGAAGACACTCAAAGCCTTTAACTTACTAAAAGTGCACAATAATTTTCTCCAAAGAAGAAAGCAATGAAAAGCCTATCTTTATTTATTCTCTGTAACCTGCAGAAATGCCTACCGATGTTCTTGCCACCATGGAGCACATATCATAAATGTGGGTCTTACCTTGAAAATTATTTTAGATGAATTAGCTGACAAATCTGCAATATTCTACAAAGAGGCGACAGAAACTTGAATGAAATACAGGATGAATCGCAGTACGTTAAGCAGCTCAAGTTTTTTAATGTCTCTTTTAAGTGAGAGGTAATAACAACGAAGTTATATAAAAACTTTTACTGAGACTGTGATTGAGTGAAACCAACTCGCGTTCACTCCCTGTTGTATAGAATTAAATACACTAGTACAATGACCAAGTTAATGTAGTTATATTCGAAACAGCAGCACACAAATCATGGACAGTGTATTTGTCCTAAATTGCAATTCTTGAGCAAAAACCAAGCATGATTCCCATAAAAAAGAAACACATTAGAAAAAATATTAGAAGGTCATGAGGTTTGTGGAGATCTTTTGCTGTGTGCAAAATTATTTAAACTCTGTAAAACTAACTGCTGAGGAGTCATAGCTCGCGTTTTCATCGATCTCATTATTTTTTGGGACAAAATACGTTCCCATCCCATACGAAGCGAAGGGCACATTTTTGTGTACCAAATGATAGTTTCTTATTATTATGTGACTTTGCAGTACTCTACAAATGGTGTAGTGAAAAAGCCTCCAGCAAAACTCCCGCATCCATGTAAAGTTGTTGAAAAACAGTAGTATGAAAAAAGCTTGATATAGTATATGATAATACGCATATTATTCTACATATGTTTTGGTGTTTTGTTTTATTATACTTAATAACATACTTCTGTGTAATGAAATGAAAATGAAAGCGATGTTAGCAAGATTATTTTATAACCTTTTTTTTTTTTAATTTCACAAAACTAATCTCTACATAGTATAAAATGAAGTCTCCAAAAAGCGTCTGTGTGTTTGAACTCGCAAAACTCGAGAACTGACTGGCCGATTGCGCTGAAATTTTCGCAGTTTGTTCCTTTAAGTCCTGAAAAGGTTTGCAGGCCAGTTCGAATAAAATTCGATGAATAGTTCTTTTTTTATTCCAATTTACGTCCAATTTTCACATAAAGTCTCAAATATGGGGGTGAAAAATAACTTGCACATAATAATATTACATATCGTTAGAAAAGGTAGAATTTTCCGCGCTCTACGCAATTTGTATCAATGCTCTAACTTTAATAGGGCGGGAGTTATTTGCGTTTTTAGCTCGATTTTTTTTAGGCTTAGCTGAAATTTAGGCACTACTTTCTTCATTAAGTAAATCAATAAAAAGTGAAGGAATTGGCCCACAGCTCTCTTTTTGACGCCATTGGAAAAAGCGACCTTTTTACTCCAGATCTAACTCGACCTATGGTCGAAAAAATTAGCTTTTATCTCGAAAGGAAAAAAAGTTACAAGCCTATTTAAACCAAATTTAAGAAATCTCGATTCCATTAAAATTGTGAACGATTTTCTTTCGCATTTTATAATTCCTTATATTTATTTTATTTTGTGTTTCCATGGTTACGCATTTTAAATCCATCTTTCTGGATTTAATTTCTTAAAAGTATTTTAATATCTGTCGTCATTGTTTGGAAAGGAAATTTTGCATGTTTTTTTTTATTTATTTAACCTGATTTTTGAATATACGTCACTTGACTTAATTTTTATTTTCAAGGTGGACCGGGCAACGCATCTAGTCTTACAATATGATCAGAAACAAAATACAAATAATTCTTATCTATAAAACATAAAGAAATACATCAAAAATTCTTTATCAGCGAAAAAACGAATAGAACCAACGTTTGCAAAAAAAAATTTTAAGTTAATACATTTATGTTGAAAATTCCAATTTGAACTTTTAGAAAATCCTTATTTTTGCATACTTTGCGGGAACCTATATGCCGCATTAGAGCAGAACCTTTTATTTGACGAAAATTCCCGACTTTATTACTCATAATGTTCAACTTAAGTACATTTTAAGTTTTTTCTGTTGTTCAAAAAACATTAGAAGAAATTGATTTTTTGAAGAAAATTTATAAACTTTAAGCCTTGTGCGGAACACCTAATTATTTTTTGATTCGGATAAAAAATTTTATATTAGTTTTGAGTCGATAGCGGAAACTTTTCTCAACTTGACAGATTGAATTTCGAATAAAAGTTTTTTTCCGATACACCGTACTGTATATACACATTTATAATTTCTGCATAAAATGTAAAAAGTATTTCGTTTCATATATGTAGATCTTACTTATATTAACAACGATTTTTACTCTAAAAAAACATTATTCATTTTCATCGTTATCCTAGTTTTTACGCAGATAATTATAACGATCAATTTAAGAAAAGAAATCTATGTACCTAACCTACATTATGTTCTTCTACAGAAGTTTTAACGAAATAAACCGCAAAATCTAACATAAATAGTGTGATACAGAAACTACATGCAACAAAATTAATTTTGTGCTGGTTGTAACAATTAAAACATTACATAAAAATTATGCAATGCATGAATATGTTGATTCTTAACCATGGAAAACAATCTTAATTCTTTTTCTGGCGGAAAAATAAAAGCAATAATAACATGAGGTTTATCATTTACCAGAGTATCCGACAGACGTTGTTCTGTTCAAACTTTGTAAATTGAAAAGTTAAAAAAATTCAATAAACTATCAAGTGTTTGAACCGTTCTGTTGAAAAAAATTTCAGTGACTAAAAGTACTTCTTTTGACTGAAGGAAATAACCCCATTGTTTGCTTCTGCCACTATCAGCAAGGCCATGTCTGAAATACATTAGCCCTTGGTCTTTGGCGTCCACAAATTTGGCGACAATTGGGAAAATTGCTGACTCCTAGTTTTTAAACTCTTCCCTCAATTTCTACATTGTCTGAAAGAATTATCATAACGTAGATCGTAAATATGCAGAATTGGCGAAAACATTTCCCCATTGCTTAAATTCCGACGCGCTAAGTTTGTGGACCTTTAAGAAATTAAAATGAAGCGAAGCTAAAAGACGTAACCATGGCAATGCGAAACAAAACATCAGTAATTTTAATGGAGATTAGATTTATTCGAACTTTATTTTTAACGACTTGTAACTTTTTTCCTTTGGAGATAGAAGGTTATTTTTTCGACCATAAGTCGAGATATTTCTGGAGTAAAAAATGTCGCTTTTTCCAATGGTGTCAAAAAGAAAACTGTGGGACAATTCCTTTACTTTTTTTTGATAGATTTAATGAAGAAAATATTGCCAAAATTTCAGCTAAGCCTAAAAAAGCTCAAGATTAAAACGCAAATTGCTCCCGTCGTAATAAAGTTAGAGCATTGGAACAAATTGCTTAGAACGCGGAAAATTCTACCCTTTTCAACGATATAAAATATTAATGTATGCAAGTAATTTTTCACCCCTTTAATAGCCAATAACAGGCAATTTACGTGAAATTTGGGTCTAAATTGGAATAAAAAAAGAAGTATTTATCGGATTTTTTTCGAATTATAGCCTATGTTACTCAGTAAGAAGGCACCTTTCATACAGTGAAAGAATTGTTCAAATAGAGATGCAGTGGTTCTGGAGATTACCTCGAACATATAAACACACAAAAATTCGTCCTCTCTCTTTATAATATTAGTAAAGATTATAAAGCAGGTTTATATATACGTATTTTTGCAGACTGTTAAACACCATATTTAAAAACAATTACTACAGACACGTGTTTTGGTGTTACAAGGAACAGCTTTTTCAATGCAAAGAAGTGTGAGCTTCTGGATGAAAAGCTTTTCAGGGATGACTTTTCATCCAGAAGCTCACCATTCTTCGCATTGAAAAAGGTGTTTCTTGTTACACCGAAACACGTGTCTGCAGTAATTCACAATTTTTGTGCTTTAAAACATTGGTTAATTGACTATTTTACTAACTTTAGGGTTTATTGGGTAAACTAATGTCATGCGTAAAATGCATGTATTTAATTCTAAGTTGTTGAAATATTAGATTTCAATAAGTGGAAAATTCATGGATCTTGAGTGAGGAAAATATTTTCTTAGTTTAGATTTACTAAAATTTACAACGAATCACAAATTAGCAGTTCAAACAAAAATATATTTTTGAAATTTTCCCTCTAAAAACTTGATAATTCTATCACAAACCATGCCAAGAATAATGTTTGACTGCTCTACAAAGCTTTCAACTTTAAATTTTGAATAAACTCTTGAGTTCACAATACTCAAGAACTCTACTTTCTTTAAATTATAACTACGCACATACTCTAGCATCAGCTATCTTCCACATTATTCAGATGCATTAAAATTCTAGTTATCGTATCCTTTGGTGCCCTTAAGCCAGAAACGGAGTACTCATTTTTCGAGATGCTCTCTGCGGGCACTTTCTTCCAATGTCAGTCAAATTTCTCAAAGTCATGCAACTCCTTTGTTGAATGAAACAAAATCTTAACAATTTCAAAGAGTATTTCCGGAAACATATTTTGTTGCTTTCAAATGTACGGAACATTTCGATCAATACTTTCTCGGTATTTGTCCACAATGCATTAATCATTGCAGATGATAAACTATAAATACGAGAATATAATTTACAGTTGGACCGTTAACGGGGCCATTTGTAAAATTTTATTTTATTTTTTTTCCGTATATATATATATATATATATATATATATATATATATATATATATATATATATATATATATATATATATATATATATATATATATATATATATATATATATATATATATATATATATATATATATATATATATATATATATACAGGGGCGGACTCGTCAGGTCGGCTCGTCGGGGATTCCCGACTGGGCCAACCGCAAAGTGGGCCACTTCCAGCAATTTTTTTTAATTGAACTTAATACATTTAAATTCACACTTAACATTTTTAAAGTGTCAAAATAAAATAAAATAGAAAAAAAGGCATGTAAGTTGTTTTCTCTATGTGAAAAAAGCGTTTGAAAACAGGTTTATTCTTTTTCCATCCTAAGCAGAGAACAAAGAAAGTAGCCGAAGTCCACACGTGCAAATGATTACCTCTCTTATCAATTATCTCTCTAGTTTTTAGAGCTCTGGAGGCCATGGCTCCCACATTGAAGAAACGGGAGGGGGCCAGAAAAATTTGATTCCGATGCGAACTGAAAAAGGGCCCGGGATGAAAAATAGGGTTAAAAACTTGTATTTGTACATCTATTAACAAAAATTGAAGTCGCGTGCACCATTAGATAAAACGTCGCCGAACCTGTTATAAATGCGTGGGTCATGCTTTTGGGTATTGGTACAAATGAGCAGAGGCATGTACAAGAGGAGGGAGAGAGAAGGGACACCTGTTGGCCCGGTTCCGAGCCTAAAGGGGGCCTTAAAGTTTTTAAACGAGGGGTATTGTATGTAGGGGTGTTGTGGTAAACAAGATCGAGTTGGCCTCAAAATTTCTGTACATGCCACTGGTATTTACTGGTGTTAATAGATTCAGCTAAATGCTGTCAGTTAGCAAGATATTTCAATGGTCTATTGTAAATTATCACTATACGAGTATTTTCATCTCAGAATCGCATACGGGAAAGCAAGTCTGGACTACGATAAACTGAATCTGAAACAGAACAAAATTTCGACTTAGATGGGAGAGTTCCTGAACATAGGCGGATTTGGAATTGCGTTCGAGGGGGGGGGGGGCGCAAGGCTTTTTTTTAAAGCTAAATTAGTTGTAATCAATGCCAGATTAAGACTTAACGAGGTGCCTAAGGTATTTCACGTATGAGGTCCCTTTGTAGTCCTAAAGGCACCAACGATTGTCTTAAGCCTACAATGGGGTTGTTTCCGAAATTATAAAAGCATTTTTTTTTTTTTTTTTTTTTGCTGAAAGAGCATGCCTAAAAACATAGGATTTATTAACCATTATTTAAATTATATGGCAAAGTTTAATATTTTTTATCATTTTAAATTGTGCAATTTCATTTGTTACGCTTCTGCACATGACATCACAAGTGATGAAATAACATTCACTAATGCCATTAGCGCAGAGAGCAATATTTAATTCGCTTCTGAATTATCATAACCTGGAAACGCGGTAGACAGCAAGCGTACGCATTCAGCATGCTAGTGGAGATGCGCCAAAGTGCATCACTTGTGACGTCATAAAGATCACTTCTTATTTTCAAAATCGGACATTAAAAAAAAAAATTAATTGAGAATTGAGCGCTGGGAAAATGAAAGTTTCCTCTCTCCATGTTTTCTTTTTTTTTTTTTTTTTGTCTTATTCTATCAATTTTAGTGACTAAAAGTAGTACTTTTGACTGAAGGAAATAAACTCATTGAAGATTTTGATGCAAGAACCAGTTACGTCCGAACTTTTCCCTTAAAAAAAAAATCATTTTTGCGTGGGGAAAATATAGATGTTCCGATTGTTGCAACAACGGGACAAAAATGTAAGATCAGGCCTCTGCTATTTAGTAAATAATGTACGAAAGATATTTCCCTTTCTATCGGACACTGATGTTATTTGTTGGTCTTACCAAAAATGAGTGAGTCTGGACTTACCTGGTTTTTGGTTCCTGCATCAAGGCCCTCATTTGTGTTTTTCAGATTTAAATATCAAAAAATTGCAAGAAAAAGTCTTCGACCCTTCGCTATTCCATTAAAGTCACTAAAGGTAGCTTGAAATTTCACTTATAGAAATTTCCATGGGAGATCTCCGTAATCCTTTTATCTGCACTATAGCCTAAAATTGATTTCAGTTTCAGAAAAAAATGCCCAGAGGGAACTAGTGTTTCCCTCCGACCAAAAAAGGGGCAGCGCACTTTCTGATAAAAGGGTACTTTTTAAGAGAAGTTTTGTCAAATAAAAAAGGTGCTTCTTTCACTTTTTGGTATAGGTACATACAAAGTTCAAGTGTTTTAAATAGTAATTATTTTTAAAATATTAAAAAGCTTTTTGATGTTTAGTTTTAAAGGTAATGCAAAAAACATTCAGATATATTCTAATTAGATTCTTGTGGATAAGTGATTGAAACGAGGGAGTGACGATTCAAGGACAGGCTTGTGTGAGTCTTTACCTTTTGTTAAAAAATTCGCTTCTGTGAAGTTTTGTTTAAACGTTTAAGGGGCAAGGAGGGTTGACTCAGTTTAGGGTCAAAGGTGAGTAAAAGCGAAAGGGCACAGCGCTCTCCTAAAAAATCTTGGGTGAAACGCTCGCGAAAACTGCCTCCTTTTCTTTTTAAATGTTTCCAAACATATTATAAGATTATGTTTTTAAATTTTCAATCTCGAAAAATTCCAAAGAAAGTCGCCGGATTCCCTTTAGTAACTAAATGTAGTAACTATTGTCCTAAATTAGGAGTTTTTAAATGCTTCCAAATGAGATCACTGAGCCTCCCACTCTCTCAAACGTAACCAAAGATAGTTTTTTAATAGTTAAAAGTCGAAACGTTTTCTTAGAGAGCTCTCGATGCTTCCCGGTTCCATTAATGTTCCCAAGGATAGCCTAAAATTGCATTTTCAAAACTCCCCATTTCGGAGAATTTCTGGTAAGAGCCCTTGACATTCGATTGTAAACAAAGACAGACTAAAATAGACTTTAATTTTGGAAAAAAAAAGTTAAGAAAACAAAATCGTATGGGAACCCCTTCTTTTTTCTGTTCTCTAACGTTACCGAAAATTGTAAGATTGCGGTTTTGACATCTACTTTGAAAATATCGCTTTGAAGGGAATTAGAACCTATTCTCTCCCGATTTTTTTTGTCCTTAGGTCTCTCTATAACTCTCAACCAATTTCGAAAATTTTCCGGGGTGATTTACCTGATTCTTCCCTTTCCTCGTGTCCCTCCTATGTTGTCAGTATGGAAGCCTAAAGATGTGCCTTTTCAAACTTATAACTAGGCTTGCCAGACGTGCCAGTTCCACCGGGACAGTTCCGGTTTTCAAACAAAATGCCGGTGTCCCGGAAAAAACTAAATTTGAGAAAAGATGTCCAAAAAAGTTTTTAAATAATAAACGGTAGAGGATTCTTTTGGGCAATTACTTTATCCTTTGTAACATTAACATTCAAAACTAGTATTGAACTAGCTTTTGTAAAGATCTTTACAACAAGATACAAACCGAAAAAAATCTAGCCAATGTGAACATTATTCAATTTTTCATCCCTCATTTAAAGTCCTTCTTCTAATTAAAGTAATCTGTAAATATTAATGTGTAAGAAATAAAATGTTTCCTGGTTTTGTTTCATAATTAGTAACCATTTATTCATAGCATTGAGAATAAACTACCCTATAAAAACTGGCCAAAGTGTGTGTACCCTTTTGAAGACCAGCGACACTGTGTGTGGAAGGGGGGGGGCACATTCTGGTGTCCCGGTTGAACATTTCAGAAATCTGGCAAGCCTACTTATAACCATTAGTATCCTTCTTTCATGGCAATTAAAAAATGTGTCAGGGTTAGTTTTATTTTACGGTTCATAATTTTCTTTTTTTAGAGCTTTAAAACTTTAAAAACTTAAAGAAAAATAAGAACTAACGGTAGTTTAATGTCTTTGCTCGACTCGGAAGAAGCGATATCCGGCACTGCTTAATTTAACTTTTTTAATTTACAGAGGTGGGCCAAAATATTATTTTGCCAACTGGGCCAAAGTCAGTTAGTCCGAATTGAGTAACGTTTCTGAAGCCATCAACAGTGAAACTCGCTCCACGGCAAGATAATCCGTTACCTTAAATGTTTTACTGCTAAGACTCATTTTAGGATAATGAAGAAACGAAAAAGTGGTCAACAATGATCGCTATCTATTGGAGTTTAGGGTTAATCCACAGGAGTTATGGTTAAAATTTTAATTATCAAACTATCACTAGACAGGGAATTGCTTTGTTCAAATGGAGAAGCAATTTTCACCCGTCATAACCTTGACAGGCGATTTTCTAATTGAGAAAAAAAATCGACATTTTGTTCGGGGCGCAGATTCAATTTCCTTTTTTACACTTCTGCATATGATATCACATGTGAGGAAATGCTTTTCACTGATACCATCACTGATATAATTGTGAGAAATCAAAGATCAAAACCGTATGGTACGATAACACGCAAAACATGTACCGTAAAGTGGGCTACTTGGATCCGAAATTTAATTCTTTACGAGTTTATCACTGAATTTTCTGTTACACACACAGTGGGAACTGATAATCTTCTTTTTTACCACTTTTCTGACGCTCTGCTACCACCTTATGCTCTTTTTAGGCAGCAATTTTAACTTTTTATATATTTTTCCAATTTTTAAAAATTGGGTTCACCCGCGCTTGAGCTACTTGGTACCACTCAGCAAATCCATCAGAAAAAGCTATTAAACAGGTGGTGGTATCAAGACGGACCAATGATTTTGAAAGAAAACTCAAAACGTACATTCTAGTGAGCAAACTATTTATATAAATTGAAAATTATGTATATAAATTAATATAAAATCATCCAATCCATAAAAACATATTTTTAGGTAAACATAATTTTTCAAACAGTAATGTAATCTGAATAAAGCTAAAACCAATTGAAATGCTCATTATTTAAACATTAGAAAGAATAAAATCTCCCCAATTTAATGGTTTGGGTGGACTTATTTTCTCTCATATTATTCAAAACCACCTCTTCCTCATTATTAAATACTACGACATGCCCAGGCTTATTTTGTGAACGATTTTAAATTTCCTTTTTAGAGTTGATATACTTAAGTCAAAATGGGCAGATGCCACTCTCTAAGGCATTTCTCAGGAATTAGCTGAATCTGTACACAATTGTTATTTTTCCTCTTAATAATCCGCATTCTTTCCTAAATCAAGGAGTTCTCTTTTACTTTCGGACCCTTTTTATCAACAAATCTGCAAATAAACGGATATAAATATTAAACTTACTTCTTTATTTTAAAAGATTACAAAACTTACTTAACATAATTTAGTGATGAAAGAGGTCTGGGTCTGCTTGAACACTATTTTAAGGCAAACAGTGCACTTTAACTAACTTATATTAGTTACTGCGTTGATTATATAGCTATAACCATGAAACACTCATTTTATTAAGAAACAGAATGCAAACATAACACTATCTTTACCTTAATGATATCAGATGTTTCCATGAACTTACGTGTGAAAATGTGCAGACACTAAAAACAACTGTTTAAACAATTTGCAATCATAACCTCAATCAGAAAAAGGCGGGAATAGCAGAAACTTTGTTTCATGTCCAGCCTTTACCTAGTAGTGCTAGTTGTCACGGAGAAAGTTTTTAAACTCTATACATTGAGTTTTACAGGACCAGGACGGATTTTAAACACTTTTTTCTCATGGGTTCAAGTAGCCCCTAAAGGCTCAAGTAGCCCCACTTCACGGTAAATAACGAGAAATTAAATCAAGTCCAGTAATGAGCAAACATACTTCTTTAATGTCAATATCGACTTTAAAAAGCAGATGTATATCTGTCTCGATAGCCTTAGGTTTGAAGTTATTTTAAAATGATGTTTGGACCAATTTTTTAAATAAAAATTACTTAAGTAAAGATTAGTTAAGTAAAAAGAAAAGTAATTAAATTAATGGGAATCAAGCTATTAGGTTTGCAAACTTATTAGTTCAAACCAATAAAATAAGTTACTTATTTAAACTGTTTCCTCTAAAGTTATTTGGAGAGGGGCAAACATACTCGTTTTCCCTTATTTCATTACCTTCCTTTTTTTCTTTTTTTTTAATTTTCAACATCTTCAGAATACTTTTGTTTATTGTTTTACATTTTTGAACTTTTTATAATTATTGATGACTTTACGATATACATTACGCATCTTTTTGACTTTTTTTTTGCTTTTCAACCTACATTCCCGTGAACGGTATGCAAAACAGTTATGAAAATGTATTATACAAAGCACTCACCATTAAAGAAAAAAAAATAACAAGGCTTACAGAGGGTTAAATCAACCCACCGATAACAACATCATCTTTTTTTTTTTTTCGATAACAACATCATCTTTTTTTCTTATTTTCGATAACAACATCATCAAAAGATTCATTTCGTCAACACTGTTTAAGATCCAAAACACAGATATGAGGACGGAAATGAGAAATAGCTTTAATAACAAAGAACAAAGAAGTCATGTAATGTCCTTTTAAGGCGAGAAAAATCCCATTAAATTTTCTTCAGAGATCAAAGATCGAAATCTTATGGTACTTTAAAAATATGTTGATCAGAGATTGTCGTTAATAAGATTCAGAAAACGAAAAACATTTTGCGCGGTCACGGACATTGAAGAATATTGAATTAATGTTGGTGGACTTCTCCTCTCCTTTATTGGAATACTTACCCGAACTTTCGTATCTCAGAAGAGTAATGGAATTATTATAAATCACGTTCATATGGCGGGGTAATTTTGTTTTGTTGGGAATTCTTTAATCCTATTATAGGTTTGTAAGACTATTTGATTAGTCTTAAAAAATAAGAAACGGAGAAAAATAACAGCTTTATTGAGCATTTTGTTTGAATTTGATTTATTTTTAGTATTGATTTGTTATTGTTTGTGTATTGTTTTGACCTCCAAAGCTTAGTATAATTGTTGTGTGAACAATAAAATCAAAAGAAGTAGCTCTAAGCTTGTTTTGCATGTTATATTTAGGCCTATTGCTATATAAAGCTCTCAAAAACGTATTTGGATTTTTAAAAAAAATTACAAAAAAAAAAAAATGTTTCATTCAGGAGATATTTTTTTTTTTTGTTTTGAAATTCACTCATAAGTCAAAATAATAAATTGTTACAACTCATAAAAAACTAGCATTTACATATCGATCTCCGTAATGTTAGGATTATAGCTTTCAATGATTAGAAATTGCTACAGAGCTTCAACATTTGGCAATGAGCATAGAAAAAAAAAAATTGCACGACACGAAAAAGACTATTCAACCCTGCTGCTACTTCGACAGTAAAAAAATTTGAAAAAAAGAAAAAAAAAGTTCACCTGTACTCTTTTTTCCCCTATAACAGCAACAAACATTGAACACAGACATTCAGCAGAATTTGAAATGCGTTGTACATATTGCTATTAAGGAAATATTTAGCTATAATATTTATTATTAATTTTAAAAAAGAAAGAGTATTTTAGTTTAGTAACTGAAATTTGATACGTTACCTAATTTTTCTTTTTCACACTGATAAATGATCCAGAATGTTAATGACAAGAAAAAAAAAATATAAAGGACTGCTCCCTCACATATTTGTTAGCTCGAAACAACGTTGGCGACCATTACCAATGTGACAAATATTTATGTAAACGATTATTAAATTTGTTCTTTTCTATTTTACGCATAGTTATAGTCACCCGGATGCAAGTGAATCAATTAAAACCTTACTAGAAATGGCAGACGAAATACTGCTGCCTAAATTATGAATAATGAAAAAAATAAAAAAGATATTTTTTATTATTAGTGTGCTTGACTTTACGTTCAAGATCAGGTTTTGGAATTTTGGTCCAGAAACGTGGTTTTATATATTTCTACATTGTGTCGATAGTTTGACTTTATAATCATCATCATGACGGACTAAACAGCGAATGGATCAATGCCTTCAATAGGGCAAGAATGATTTCTCCATAATGACTTCAGATTAATCTTTGATGACCAGTTTACTTCCTTTATTATGAGAAAATCACATTATACCGAATCAGTCCATCTCAACCGCGGGTTTCCCTGCCTTCTAGCTCAGTCTAGTCTAATCGAGTTTAGTCTAGTTTGACATCGCCGTGATAAATGAATATAATAGTTTGAAATTTGCATAAGTCTTAGTCCAAAATATTTTGTACTTGATCACCGCTGTCGCCAGCATAAAATCACTTTTATTAGGTAGCTTAAAAATTTTCATGGATTAATTAAAAATCTCAATAAGTTTATTTAAAATCAAGCGAAAATTAATTATGTGCATAATGGCTGTTAGATTCATAGCAAAAAAAAATAGATTTTTGTTGACAAAAATGCAAATGCGGCTTTTAAACATTTATTTTTTTAATTCTATAATGATGACACATAAAATTAAATGCATTTTTTTCGATTGTGTACATGTTACATTAAAAAGAAAAGCTGAACGAAATATCTATTTTTTAAATGAAAAATATTATTATTATTTCTATGACTTTCCATTGCCGGCGGAGGGGGTGGGGGCGTTTTTCTGTGCAGCATGCGATCAGCGCAGTGTTTAATTACTTACAGTAGTCAGAAATACTCGTGTTGAAGAAAAGTCATACCCCCTGTCTTGTCTACTGTAACTCATTGGTTCACAATTCTGTATTGACACTTATTTAAATTACAGTCGGACCTCCATATATCGAAGTACTAAATTGTCGGAAAAAAATTGGATATATAGAAATTTCGATACATAGAAACGATCTTATTTTGTCCTTAAA
The DNA here is from genome assembly GCF_026930045.1 of Uloborus diversus. Classification (NCBI taxonomy): domain Eukaryota; kingdom Metazoa; phylum Arthropoda; class Arachnida; order Araneae; family Uloboridae; genus Uloborus; species Uloborus diversus. The sequence continues at coordinate 37,739,992 of NC_072736.1, forward strand.
GTCTCCTAAAACATTAAAATTAAAACTAATTTACGTGTATGAAATCCAATTTCAAATTAATACGAACATCGGATTAAATAAAAGTTAATAATTAAAATAAATAAAAGAAATTACATTTTTACGCCTTCATACATACATCTTCATTCTTCAATTCAACTTTATCCGCAACATTAGGGGATTTTCGTTTTGACAATGTAATCGAAAGAAAAGTAAAAAATCAATCTACCTGATTTTTGAATGATTTTTACTGCAGCTGAAATGACTAGGAATGCTAATCAACAGACAAAAGGGAGAACTTGAAACTGATTTTACAATGTTACCGGTTACAACTAAGATTTGAAATAAACTTGAGGGAATTTAAGAACTTCAGAACGAAACAACGACCTATTTACACATCCCTCAACCTCAGATTCCTTATGAGTTTCGTAGAAACCTAAAGTGAATATAATTTTCTCCCTAACCTTCATTTTTCATGAGACAAACAGTCTAAATTGGAAAAAAAAATCTACGAATGTCTCGAAAAAAATTCGATATATAGAGATTTTTTCGATACATAGAAACAGGTTTTCTATATAATGAACATAGAAATTTGCTGGGATTTCGATGTATGGAAAATTTTGATATGTAAAAGTTCGATATATGGAGGTTCGACTGTACTTACAATTATATTATTTACACAATCACTCAAATTGCCACTCTGAAATTTAATGCGTTGGTCTTTTAGAATCCACTATACTATATAGACAGATTTCAAGTCTATTCATTAAGTTATCCACACAATCAGTCACACTACCACGCTGGAATTGAATGACAAGGTCCACTAAATTCCCATTTCTGCATAGACTGTTCTCAGAATTATATAATTATGTTATCCGTACAATTAGCCACAGTACCACACGGGAATCGAAGAAGAAAGTACAGTGCTTCCTCTTTTAAGTGATATTTTACATATTGGGAATGGGAATGTTCATTTAACGGTGAGCAGCTGCAGGGATCGAAAATAAATAAAACGAGCTGATGTGTGCATCACATGACTTCCTTTTACTCCAATTTTAATGTCATTTTACCTTTATTGGCAATTTTAATGTGATTCAAAAGTTTGCTAACCACCAGTGACCAAATTAAAACCAGATAAAAAAAATCACGAAATTTGTCGCCAAGTTGGCGACAAAACTTGGCGACCAGAAGACTGGTGATATATCGCCAAGTGTCCGCCAAATTATAACACCACTTGAGATACATCGAAATTAACAATGATTTACCCCCAAAAAGGAGCAAAAGACCCCTTTAAAAAGCCAAATGCAACCAAAAGGGGAGGTGCACAACTAGACCCCACTAGGAGTCTACGTACCAAATTTCAACTTTCTAGGACATACCGTTCTTCCGCACATCCGCATATAAATACATACATACATACATACGGACGTCACGAGAAAAGTCGTTGTAATTAACTCGGGGAATGTCAAAATGGATATTTCGAGTGATTATACGTTTTTAGGCACTTATCCGCGTGTGGTCGGGTTGAAAAAGAAAAAAAAAACTCAACATTAATTAGGGGGTGAGTAAAATGGAAATTAAAGCCGCATTTTGAAAAAAAATTCGCGAATACAATACTTCTTTTTTTGTAAAAGGAAGTAAAAAGAAAAAAAAAATGCATAGCTTGGCTCTCACCAGTTTCATAGTTATTGACTGCAATTTCTTAATTGGAGCAAAACAAGCCAGTCGTTTCAACGTTTTAAAGAAAGTAAGTTCTTTACTTTATTTTAAACTTTAAAACAATTATTTGAACATTGACGTCTTAAATCCAAATTATATTTTTCAAAGGCACGGATTGCAATGGGACCCTACTCGTTGAGTTTCTTGTTTCTACAAATTCGCACTCGTCATATTATGACTTGTGATCTTCTAGATTAATTGATACGAGGCAGATCCATAAAAAAGAAATGGTCATTAGGATGAGGTAATAAATATCTGGTTATCAAGGCAATTTGCACCTGCATACTCATCATAAAAAATAAACATACCGTGTATAGCTTTATGATATGTTTATTTCTTATCATTTTTATATGATGGGAATTTGTAATCTGAAATTTTTGTATTTAGATGAAGTCTTGCTTTTTAAGTTTATCTATGTTCACGTTTTTAATGAAAAAAGTTAATTTTACCTTCGCAACCCTCCTCTTTTTTTAAAGTAAAATATGCTTAATTTAAGCCTTGAATGAATGCAATCGGTTTATAACCGTGACGACGAAAATTTGTACTCTTAATAAATTATTAAACAACGAGCTAAACTTATTCTCATCGCCATTGTAATCTGAAAAATCAGAGCAACATTAACTTGATTGCATGGAAGAAAAAGTAATTTAAATAAAAATTGAATATAACTCTTTAATTGAATCCAGCCTTCAAGACTGATTTAAAAACAAAGATAAAAGCCAGTAAGAAAAATTAACGATGATACAAAATTAGAAAGAGATAACATTGCTTAAGAATCAAGCTTAGACATTTGATTTCAAACAGACAGTGATTCGCGTTCTTCATGGTAAATGACAAATTAAACTATGAATTGCGTGTGGACAAGGACGGTTCTAATGAAAACGTCCGTAAATGAACTTATTAGTCCTTCTAAATAACAAAAGGTGTCCAAATAAATTATTATTTCTCAATGCTTATTGTCATCTTTTCAGCGATCAAGACTTAATTTTCAAGTTTAAAAAAAGGTAATTTAGGCAAACTATAATTGTTATACTGCGCAGTACATTATGGCTAACATCACACATTTTTGTTTTAGTTACATAGAAACATTCTACATGCATTCAAACGGATTAGCTTAAAACTATCTGACATTTTTGAACAGGAGTTACAAGTGTGTTGAAGTTTTATTTATTTCAATCATATTTTTCAGTTATTGCATAAAAGTTTTCCGATTTTCTTTACTGGCAACAGACATAATAAAGAATCAATTATTTTTTATGAATTTTTAAATTATATTACGCTTACAAACAAGAGAAACAATAAGAGAACAACTAAAGAAGTAAATTAAAATTTAAGAACACATAAGTATAAATCAAAAAATATCCCAATTAATTGTTGGAATTAAATCAACAGGAAACAACACACAAAAACATGTATAAAGCACAGAGAACATACCAAGTATATGCTAAGCAATATATTTACATTTATAATATAATGACTTTGTGAATAGTGTTTTTTTCTTAATTAAATCATTTAGAATTTGTATTTTTCTCACGTAGCCTACTGAGGTTGTTTCATTTATTTTAAAAGAAGTATTACAGACTGAAAAGGTAAACAGGTCGATTCAATGGATACCTAAAAAGATTAGAATTGTTAAACATGATGACTTTATCCGTGAAAGTTTTATATAACAGTAAAATAACTCTCTTAAGTATATCAACAGGTTGTAAGCAATGATTTATGCTATAAAAATCTTTCCAGAGGAGGGGAAATTTTTGAGGAGACAATTCCAAATATCTTACCAACTCTCACGTTATCCGGACGTGCCAAAGCAGATGTTAGCACAGAGAAAAAGACCAGTAAACGAATCGGGCCGTATCCGGGGCCCATGACCACAATCAGCAACCGGCGTCGGCACATTGAGCGGCCGAGCGATTCCCGGCTCTGATCGAACTATTCCAAAAAGCCCCCGCAAGACGCCGCTAGCGCCCCCTTCTGCAGGGTCCCTTGAAACCAGCAGTGGGCAAGTTTTTTACGCTTGACTGGAGAAGAATGTTTGCTACTCAAGGTAAGGAGACTGGTGAATGATAAGTGGCTAATGAGCCTGTTTTCTTTAATGTTTGTAAAAGTTTTTGGTAGTTTTTCTTTATCAGTTAACATTAGGTATAACGTTTTAACAGAATCGTGGGCTTTAATTTATGAGCTTGGGTCCAAACAGATCCAATGATTACCTTGTCCAACATACCCAATTTCTAAAACTGTTCTAAGTTTTTCTTTTTAATAAAAAAAAAAAACAAATAAATAAATAATAATAAAAAAATGCTTTTATTGAACTCCATAAAACCAATTCGAATAGAAATCAGAACAAATCAGAATATCAGTAAGCCATGTGGGAAATAAAATATAAAATAACTTTTATAGTAAACATTTTAATAAATAAAATTATTGGATCCCAGTATTTATTTTTAGTTCCTTACACATTTCAAAGCGTATTCAAATTTATAGTTGAGAAACATTTGTGTATGAGGAAAAAAAACTATAAATTAATCGCTTAATTCATTTGTGAATGCACTTTATGAAAGCACAAAAAAAGTGAAATAGGTCGTGTCATGAAAACCTCATGACAGAAAGTATGAGCTCTTCTAACCTGTTTTAACGTAGGATGGTAATATGCAAAAGATCATAATTGATAAAGGAATGTGTCCGTCAATTGACCATATGGCAGTTTTCCATTTTTTAGAAAATAATTTTAACTAAAATTTTACATTGACTATATTAATAAATTATCACTATTTAACAAAAGATAAAGAATAAAAATAAATATTTTACCTTGTGGTCCATTCATAGCAACCGGTTGTTATTCAAAAAAAAAAAAAAAAAAATCCCAAGAGCTTTTTAACCATAGGTGCAACATGAAAATCCTCCAGCAATCACACAATACACAACTGTTGACGTCACACTTAGTTCACTACTTGATATTTCCCAACCTGTGAATTACCCTTCCTAGTTTTTATTTTTAATGCCTCTTTTGCACTGCTGGGAGTCTCGATTTTTCCATGATAAAAATCTTTGTTTAATCGAAATTTCAAAGAACTCATTTACCATTTCCTTGATATAACCAGAGGCTCGAGCTATTAGTTTTCTCCGGTACCCTGAGGCTTAATTCATTGTGCCGGCTGTCGCATAAAATGATAATACCATTTTTTTTCCATGACAACTTTGCTCTTTATTAAATCTAAGTAACATATTACTACTTCTCTCAGCTACTTGAAATAACAATTCCTCTAAATATTTAGAAGTGGTTCAAAAAAATGTTTCCTCCAGTTTCAAAACATGATTCACTAATTATTTTTCTATTTCTGAAGTTTATCTCCCAAACTCCTAATAAGTGGCTTCCCAACAACAATAAAAAAGCTTTAATTGTCCTTGTGTCTCTTTAAACTGTCCTTCCGCACTCCATGCAGGCATGTTCCTGTAGGCTACTATATTACAATAAATGCCTCAGAATTCTCCAATGACCATATTTTACTCCTTTTTGTATTTTACCGGAACGACAAAAATGTTTAAAACTGTACTAAAATTTATTTAAAAATATTGAATTAACTATAAAATTCTTTATAACATTATAATGTATGGGAATTTTTAAAAATTATTAAAATCCTTTTTTTCATTATTTTGATATTTATGGAAAAACAATTAGCTATTTTCAACGATAATTGAGCTGAAAGTATAATATTTCTGAGTTTCCATGAATGAACCAATTTGTCAGATGGTAGATTCATAGAAACACCAAGCGATCCAATGAGAGCAACTCCGCAACTTTAAATATTCTAGTAGATGTAACTGCTGTGACGATTCATGATTAAACATGAAATATAGGGAATAGTACTGGAAAATGTACTAGTTCAAGTCAATGTTCCCGTTTATTTGATCACTGATATTCAAGGCATGTTATAACTAATTGAAAATATCAATCATTAGTAAGCGAACAGTAGAAGTCTTACCTGAGCTTCTAATCATTGTTGAAGTAATTCTAGTACCTTGACCAGTCTAAATTACTAAGTTTTCAAAGGTAGGCATTAAAACCGATTTCGTGCCTGAACAAACTCTGTTGGGAGAAATGTCCTCACGGTACAATCGTGGAACGGCATTGACGGCAACCTTCCCTTAGTGGACACCAGGGCCGGATTAGCCATAGAGCAGAAGTAGCAAATGCTACGGGCCCCGCGCTTCTGGTGGAAACCGCGCCATAAGAAAAAATTCCAGAAAAAAAAACTACTTTCCGTACTTTAACCCGTTTAAATTTCTCTATCTTTCTCTTTTTATTTAGACTTAACTTTTCTAAATGCTCAGGTAAATTAAAAATCTTTTTTTTTTTTCGATAGATTGCTTTCCAAAAATTTCTCATAATGCTTAGTGGAAGGAGAAAAAGCTCCGTTGGGTCAGAAAAGTTTCAAAACTGACCTAAAAATTACAATTTTAGGCAAAGTTTGGGGAACGGAGAATTGGGTTTTCTCTGGATTTTTTTTCTTTTTTCAAAATGAATTCAATTTTAAGGTATCTTAGGAAATTTAAGGGAGTCAGGGCCCTAAAATTTTTAGCTATTCAAGCCTAAAAAAAGAAAATTTTGGTTGTTTCATAAGGGGAAGATGTTCTTTCCTGAAATTGTGCTCAAAACTGAAGTCAGTTTCAGGCTATCTTTGGAAGAAAAGGGTTTGAGGGATCGACCCATGGTGTAGCTGAAAACAAATTGTCAAGCTATTAGAGAAAAGGATTAGGGTCTGAACTCCCCTAGAAACAATTCTGACTTCAAGTTTCGAATCGCGGTTTTAGATTATCACGGGAAACGTTATCGGGGGGGGGGGGATACGGGTTTGCTTCACAAAATGTTAGAAACTAAAATCTTCAAGACGCAGGCTATCTTTAGTTCTAACTTTAGGTAAAGAATGGTGGTTTGGAGCCTTTTCCCCCGAATGTTGGGAAGTTAGGAAAGTAGGTAGGTATTCTCCTTTGGAATTGTTTTGAAATTTTGAAATCGAGATGGTTCAAGGGCTTTATCCGGAATTTTTAGGAGTTTAGGGTCTAAAAACTCAAATTTAAGCAAATTTTCTCAACAGCAGGAGAAGGAAGATGCTGAAATTTTTAAAGCACAAATCCTAAAACCACATTTTAAGGCTTTCTTTGGTGATGTTAGACAAAAGAGGGGAAAGGGTTACCGTCCAGAAATTCTTCGAAAGTGACTTTCTTCTTGAAGCTTTCGAAATTGGAGTCCTGAAAAAATAACTATTAGTCATCCTTAAACTCTCTTTGGTTACTTAACTTCATGTCAATTTATCACCCTCAAAATTTTCCGCCTGCGACACGAGCCCGTAGATCCGGCACTGTAAACAACAATGAGCAAAATTAAGAGATCATGATAGAAGAAAAGGAAAAGATTCTGAGACCTCACACTTATGCTGAGCGAAATAAATAAATTGTTAATAGAATATTATTTTTTGATGAAGTAAAATAATTATTTGCAGAAGAAATACCTTAAATATCGATTTTAACTTTTTCCTCTGAGTGGGAGGGAACTAAAAATCTACCATCCATGTCCCGAACCTAACCCCTTTCTTTTGCATCACCAAAGGTAGCCGAAAACTTTTTTATTCGAACTTAAAATTCAGAAAAATTCAGGGGGAAATTACTTAACATAATCGAAACCCCGCTAAAACTGCTTTTTAGAACTACAGTTTCGAAAAATTTCCATGGGTGTATTTGCGAGCCCGATCCCGTCCTATAACGTCGTCCAATAAGATGGCCTACAATTGCGTATTTTGGACCAAATTTCGAAAATTTTCAATGGGAGTGTTCCTCTCCCCCTCCAACATTGTTAACAATGGTCTGAAATGTACTTTTAAGACTTCAACTTCAAAAATTTTCTGGGTTGCTTCGGAGAGTGCCTGAACCCCATTCCATAGTGAAACGTAACCCGCGATGGCCTACTATCTGACACGTTTTCACAACTTCACTTTCGAGAAATTTCCAGGGGATGGCTTTCGCGAACTCCGCTTCAAAATCACCAAAGAATGTAAAAATATACCCTTTTATAGAAAATAATTTCGAGAATTTTTGCTTAAAATTGTGTTTTTAGATAAATAACAGATAATAAATTCAAAAATTTTCCAATGGGACCGCCTTGAACACCCCTCTTTCCTCTTTCTACAACATCATTAAGGATAATCTACAGTTTTATTTAAGACTTCAATTTTAAAAAACTGCTTGGAGAGTCGCTGTGAACCCAATTTTTTTCCTTACCTTAAGATAGGATGCAATCGCGTTCTTTGATTTCAGTTTCTCCAAATAATTGCCTCCAAATCTTCTCTTTTTAAAATCATCAGGGGTCTTTAGATTTCAGTTTTTAGAATTGAAATATCAAAAATTTTCCGGGGGCAAGCACCCGGACCCCCTTCTCTTTATATCGTCCAAAAAATGCGTTTTTGGAATTAAAAGTTAAAAACGTATAGTAACGGGAAGACGAGGGGCAATATAAGGGGATCATAACCATCGTAAAGCTCTAAAGGTATATCCACATTTATGTATTCATGTGTGTTGTTATAAGTACATCTCCCGTCTCCATGAAGAAGTGCTATATTGCTTACTATATCATTCGAAAACGAGAGGACCCCTTGGAAACATTTGCTACGGGCCCCGCGCTGGCTTAATCCGGCCCTGGTGGACACATTTGAGTATATTTGAACAACAAATTTGATGGATTAGTTAATACTGATAAAGTTTATTTTTAAATCTCATAAAGTTGAAAAGTTTAAAAAATATTTTAACATTTTTGAAACTGAAGAACATTCTTGAAATTTTTAAAGACAATTTCGAAAAACTTTAGTTTTAGGTACTTCTTCTCTTTCCCGACTAGGATTTTTTCTTTAACCTAATTTATAAAGGGCATTCAAATGAAACCCGTTCACTAGTGTAAATTATCGATAACAATTTTATGAACGCAAAAATAGTTGTCGAAACTGTTGGCACATTTATCCCTTTGCGGCATTAATCAGTCCATTCAATCTTTGAAGAAGCTAGTAGGCTACTGTCGGATCCAGGCTTGAGAAATATTATCAGGCATTGGCCATCAATTGGCCCAGCGAATAAAATATGACATCGTTCGTGCCCTAATATGAGTGTATTAGATTAACATAAAAACATGCATTAGTTATCTGAGTTGTAAAAGGTTTGATATTCCGCTCTGCAACTGGAGATAATTATGGAAATAATCTGCAACTTGCGACATAGCTGCATTATTGTCAGTAGTTAATCGTGTTTTATAAAAATGGCGCGGTTTAACTTAGAAGCATTAAACTGATGCGTAACCACGAAAATGTACCATAACTTTTTTATTTTCATTTTTAAAGGCAAAAGTTTAAAAATTATCAGTACAATGCCACAGGAAACTGAAATAATTTTATGCATAATATTTCTTCAACTGTATATTATAAGTTCTCGATAGTACTCAAAAATTATTAAAGAAAAATGTCTTAACACTTTGCGTAATAGACAGTTTATATTCCTTTTCTTTATTTTCTGTGTTTTCCAGCTTCAAATTGTTTTAAATGTAAAAGGGAGACACTAACTAAATTTAAGATGGAAATAAAACTTGTAATTTCTGAAAACAACTCTACGTTATTTATATATGCCAACAGTACCTTTTTCAAAAAGAGTTTAGTCGTCACTGCTTTTTTAATTTACAGGAAAATTTCACTAAATAAATTAAACCGACTTATAGTTTGACAAAGAAGGGTGTACATCATAATCGGATAAGTTTGATAAATAGAAATTGCTTCTACATTTGGCTTTGTTGAATTGACAAGCGATTTACTTAAATTCCGAAACTTATATATTGTAATAATACTTCTTCTTCTTCGCTGGTACTACATCCAGTTGCTGGTCAAGACCGTCTTTTCAAGTTTTTTCCACCTAGCCCTATCCCATGCGATAGCCCTCCAGTGATTCAAGTTCTTTTTTGCCCCATCCAGCCATCTGTGGGTCTTCCTGTTTGACGTTTTCCTTTAATGTTGGAGAAGGTGATTCTTTTTGTGGAGAATGCATCTTCATATTGATAAGTGTGACTTAGCCACCTAATGCGAGAAGTCTTTATAACATTGTAATAATATAAATTCGTTTAAATATTGCTCTTACGAGTAAAAAAAAGTAAAAGAGTTTCTAAATTCCAAAGCTCAAATCATTAATTAAATAAAACGTACATGTGCACACATAAGCAAGTAAGTATAGCAAATGTGCCAAATTCAGGATCACCAACCTTAGAGATCTAACTTTCTGTCAAAAATTTGAGTGTTGAAACATGCATTGTTTTCTGGGAAATCTGGGTTTGAAATGACTTGAGATGCACTTTTCCTCGTTTGTGGAGTCATTTTCTTGGAACAATTAAAAACTACAGAAATACTTCAATATTGTCCTTTCTGACCCAGAAAAGTTATTTTGTCCTTTTAAGTTCATTGTGAAAAGTGCTGAGTATTTTTTTTTTTTTTTTTTAATTCTGTTATTTTATTCTTTTCAGTGCGAATGTAGTTCAGAAATAGATTAATGTTACCAGCTCGAAATTTCACTTCTTTGTTTCATATAAATGGTTCATACTAAAATGAAAAAAAAAACATATATATACGTGACAAAAATTTTATGCAGTTGGCACTAAGAATTAATCCTTGTTTCCCTTTATTGTTTGGGTGCTAATTTATCTGGAATCACTTAAATATTAAAGGCTTGCGAAACTGATTCATATTTCACAACATACAAGTTGCTCGTGATAAAAATCCTAATATGTCTTCACTTAGCCACTTTCCGATTATTGGCATAGATGACGATAAAAATCCTAAGAAAGCAATAATAGTGGATAAATTTCATGCTTGCTCCAGAGAAGCCTTGATTAAAAATTTTTATTACGATTGCTATTAATATTGCTGTTGCCAGGCAACAAAATTTTCAAAAATGGGTTTTATAATAAAACATTTAATGGGGAAATTGCATGAAATTTCCTGTTTTCCATCTTAACCGAAATAATTATTTTATTTTAGAGTTTTAGCGTTAAGTTTTACCTTAAGATAAAGCAAATCATTAAGTAAATCCCGAAGTCTCTGAGTGGTCTAGTTGCTGAGATATAAACAAAACCAGGCCTCAGATTTTTACGTGAGAATCAGGCTAAGCATAATAGAAGTGCTTTAAAAAAGGATATCTGTCTGTGACATTTATCTGTCATTTTTAAAGTCTATTAGTAGTACACGGATATATATTTATTATAACTAAACAGGAATCTACTCATTACAATTACATTTTTTTATTGCAAACGCACGAAAGCCGTAAAAACATATATATATATATATATATATATATATTTTTTCAAATTTGATTTGGGGTGAAATACGAATGACACGACAAGTCTATTTTAAAAATAGAGCGGCGCAATGCTAAAAATTTGTTTCTAAATTTGACGAATGCACAACACAAAAGAAAGGTTTTATCGTCAAGTACATCAAAAATAGAGAAATAAGATTTTTCGTCAAACTTAAAAAGAAAGTTCTACCAAGATAGATCTGTCAAAATCAGAGATTCACTTTTATATGCAATATGAAGAGAAATTCATCAGTAAATGTGTACAAAATATAAGACACATATTTTCATTTTTGTGAAACACATTGTCAGGTTCATCAAGTTGTGTCAGCCACCATCTCAAGCTTGCAACGTTTTTTTTCAAAATATTAATATTTTTGCAGTCTATATTTGTGCGCTAGATTCTTTGGCAGTTGTCAAGTTGGATTCGAAATAACGAAATTGTTTCACATTGTGCTTGCTTTTAGTGTTTTTTGAGTTGAGTTGACAAAAAAATGTAGTTTGAACTTTGACATCTTGAATTTAATTTATATTTTTTGTAATCACAAGTTGCAAATTAACCCAACATGTTGGGGTTGTTGTTCCTACTACTAACGCCTCTCCCCAAAACTGATTTTGTTTAAGCACGATCCTCTCGACTTTACACAATTCTCCTTAGACAATAAACAGCGTCCAGCACAAAGCAAACCTCCATGACAATTTTCCTCCTCTTGGGCGGTGGCGTGTGTGCAGAGCCGTGTATGTGTGTTGCGTGTGCTCGTGTGTGTGTTGTGTGTATAGACGTGTGTGTGTTGTGTGTATAGACGTGTGTGTGTTGTGTGTATAGACGTGTGTTTGTAGGCGTGTGTGTCTGCTGGTAAGTGAGTTTGTAGGCGTGTGTGTGTGTGCGTGTGTGTCTGGAGGTAAGTGTTTGTAGGCGTGTGTGTATGCGTGCACGCGTGTGTGTAGTTAAATGGTTGCATAGGCGTATGTGTGTTGGTTTGTGTGTGTGCGTGTGTGCGCAGTTGGTATGTGCTTGCATATAGACGTGTGAGGGTAAACGGTGGATATCGGGCATAAAATCTTTACCTCTATTACCCCGTCCAAATCACCATTTATTTTTTTATGGATGTGCCTAGTATTTCCTATTGCAGAAAATCAGTATTCATGATATGACGTACACAAATTTCTTCGGAAAGTATTAATGGTTAAACTAAAATAAGATTGAATGAACCTTCTAAAAATACAAATGGCCATTTGAGACAAAAAGTTTAAATTGGAAACATTTTCTGCTGCGCATTTCCTACGGCTACAAGAATGAAACCGTTTACTTACTCAGGAATTATAAAATATGTCATTAACGCTCTTCATCTGCATTCTAAAGGTCAATGCGAACTTGCTTTAGACAGGGTCAGTAATCGATTTTTCTAAACATTACAGATACAATTTTCTGAAAATACATTTATAACAAAAGTTTTTGTTCCAACAGCTATCCCATCGAAAATCGCTTAATTTTTTTAAACATACTCTTTAAATTTTACTTCCAGCAAAAACTTCAAAGGAAATTAACGACATGTTTCCAGTTTATATATGCGCTCTGAATTATGTAATGCTACGCTATTTGTAATATTTGTATATCCCCCCCCTTACTCCTAATATAATAACGCAATTCAAATCAAAACTAAATTTACCAGAGGACTCTTAGAGGAGCAATTGTTACCTTTTCAATAAACAAAAATAAAAGAAGCAACAAAAAGATAACAAAGAAGATACGATATTTAAAATCGAACATCCTTTTGTTCTTGCAAGTCTGTGTTTTTTTATTTGTTGAATCGATAATCCCAGACAACACATTCTGTCTTGAGCCATAAATTCTAAGCGTAGCTTACGAAAAAAACTAATCGATTTGAAACAAGAGCAGTTAAATTCTGCTGAGAAATTTCTTCGGTAATTTTCAGTATTAATTTTTATTATTTTCTTAGTAAACAAAGAACTAATAACAGAAACTCTTCAGAAAAAAAAAAAACCCCTACTTACTATATTTATTCCTCTTGTAATAGTCAAAGACATAAGAATGGGGCTGAAAAAAGGTTCGACTTAAAGGTAGAAAATAAAATATAAATAACGATTTTTGTATTTCTTAGTTTAAAAAAAGTTTTCTGAAAATGGCGTAATTTTTTAAGTCTATGTTTATGTCAAACATGCAAAGAAGGAATAAAGACACACATAACTTGACTTGTCTTTTGTTTATGTTTTGTGCCCATTTTATGGGCTAACATTGACGACAGCGAATGAGAAGAAAGATTTCTCAGAACATTACAATTTTATCGCATCCTTCCGTTTGACACATTGATTGCGATTGAAGTGTCAGGTTCTAAACGAATGTTTGCGTCAAAACGCGTTTTCGTACAGTATTTGAAAATGTTACTTGATCTGAACTGTGTCTTCAGTAATAACAGTCAACATTGTTGGTGTCTTTCAATTTTGCTTTGTCATTCTGAAGATAGATTTATCACATTTTGCTTTTATTTCGAGAGAAAGAGTTTAACAGATTATGGCACCATAAAACCTTTGAGCCATTCAAGTATAGAAACTCAAGCAAACTAAAAAAATACATAATAACTATTTTTAAATTCTATTGCGTTAAAATGGCAAAAAATAGTATTATATATTTTTTACTTCCTTTTACAAAAAAGGAAGTATTGTATTCGCGAAAAAATTTTCAATCAAAAATCGGCTTTAATTTCCATTTTACTCACCCCCGAATGATTATTCATTTTTTTTTCGACTCGATCACACGTGGATAAGTGCCTAAGAACGTACAGACACGCGAAATATCCATAATGACGATTCCCGAGTTAAATACAATGAATTTTCTCGTGACGTCTGTATGTACGCATGTATGTGCGCATGTGCGTATGTGTGTATGTATGTATGTATCTCACATAACTCAAAAACAGTATGTCCTAGAAAGCCGAAATTTGGTACGTGGACTTCTAGTGGGGTCTAGTTGTGCATCTTTAATTTTGGTTGCATTCGGATGTTCCTAAGGGGGTCTTTTGCCCCTTTTTGGAGGGAAATCATTGTTAATGTCTATATAAACTCAAGTTGTGTTTTATTTTGTCGGACACTTGGCAATATATCGCCAGTCTTTTGCTTGCCAAGTTTTGTCACCAACTTGGGGACAAATTTGGAGATTTTTTATTTTTATTTATTTATTTATTTATTTATTTATTATTGTTATTTTTTTTTGTTTTAAATTTGGTTTCTGTTTGGCCACTGTTGGTGATATTTAGAGAGTAAACAATTGAATCACAATAAAATTGCCAATAATGGGGAAATGACATTAAATTGGAGTAAAAGGAAGTCATGTGATGCACACATCAGCTCGTTTAAATAAGAACAACATAACAAAATAAACGAGATACTATTTCCGAAATTTTTAGATCGTCTGATCAATTGAGGCAGAGAAAAGCAAAGGGATGTAAGTTGATTATTTAAAGTTTCGAGTAAATCGCGTTTAAAGTTCAGATCCTATGTGGGCTTTCATTATTATTTTTTTCTAAATCATGCAATACAGTTGCAACTACCAGGATTACTAGCACTATCTCTTGTTCCAACACAGAGGAAAGGTCCACTTACTATTTGTACTAGTTATCTCCGAATTTTTAATTTTGTCAGTAACCTCCCTTTGGTTCTCACTGCCTAAATTGTTGCATTTTTAGATATCAGTTCACGATAATTTATTAATTTTTTTTAATATTTTTTCTTATTAACATTATGGTACATAGTCACACATGAAGGACTATAATAATGTTGAGTAACGCAATTTTTTCTCTCTAAAAATGCTTGGTGTTTATCACATATTGTTAAAAAAAAAGATGAGTAGAAAAAAGTTAGCGGGTTTTTGAATTTGTCTGATTTTTGGTTTACTGATTCTTCGATGGGTACTGCAGTTCGTCAACGTAGCCCTCAAGAAAGTCATGTGATTGGTAGGAAGTACAGAAACTTAACTAACAATAAAGAATTGAACCTCACCCTCAGGACTTCGATAGCATGCTACCTGTTTCCAAATGTATGACAGGTACTTAAATTTATGTATCAGTAACGTTTAGCTCTCAATAATTTAGGTTCTGTATACTTACAATCGTGGTCTAAGAGGGTGGTACCAAAAATCATACTTTTTATTTCGGAATCGCGTTACCTCTCAAAAGTTGTAGTCTGACATCTTCAGTTCGCGCATAAGACTGAAAATTTGAAAAAATATGTGAAAATTTGAATTTTTCAAAAATATTTTACAGTTTTTACATAAAATCTTTAATCGAACGCACGTAAATTTCAAGTTTTAGGCGATTTTAGCCCAATTCAAGGCGTATGAGCGAACTAAAGTTCTTATGTTAAAGCTACTATAAAACTTTTTTTTTTAGGTGCAAGCTAAACTATATGCGGAAAATTTTTATTTGTTGCACTATAAAACATATTTTAGAAAAAAAAAAAACTAAAATTTTTGAAAAAGCCAATGTTTAACTTTCAGTTTTACACGCGAAGTGAAGATGTTAACTTAGATTTTTTTTTCCATATTTTTCTTCAAATGAGGATACTAAACTACAACTTTTGAGAGGTAACGCGATTCCGAAATTTAAAAAAAAAAGTTTAAAAAAATCGAACCACCCTACTGTCTAACCGCATTTAAAATTTCATGTGCATTATCTACTTTAATACGAACTTTCAATTAAAATTGAATCTGACAAGTTACTGACGATGTAGACAGTGCAGCCCCTACAGACAGGTAGAGAAAAAAGCTATTTCAATGTCGTATCTTGAAATCCAAAAACGACAAGAAGTTGTGCTGTTCAAATCATTTGTGATTATTTGTTACTTTTATGGTACTTAAATTCCCCTCAGGTCAGTTTTGAGGTTTTTATTGGTAAAACAGGCATTTTTTTTTCCGAGTAGAAAGAATTAGTTTAAAACAAAAAGAATTTGTTTATCTAATTTGCAATAGGTACGTTTTTCGAATGCAAGAGGCTTGTTTAGTAAATATCGTACACTTAATAAATATGTATATAAGATCAAAAAATACATAGTTTGATTTTTTTAACTGATTTGCATCGATTTACACTGGTGTAAGAAATTAAGAGAATTTTCAGATATGGTCAATTATTTCCAGAACTACTGGACCCATTTAATGAAATTTGGTATATGCATACATTAAAACAATACAAAACAATTAACCCCCCAAAATTTAAAATACACACGCATGATCATAAATAACACTCGGTAGAGTCGGATAGCATAAAACAGTGGTTGCAAAATTAAACAAAGAAATGGGTTAGTAGGGCATATGATCCCCTCTAACAGACGTATAGGCCTCGCACTGTGACTCCATACTTGATATGAAGCAGTTCATGGGATCCTTAAGCAATTATTTCCATTCGTTCCACAACGTCGTTCTCAGGCTATGGATAGTCCCCAGAGGGGTGTTGCGAGTTGCTAGTGCCCTCCCGAGAGCGCCCCAGACATATTCTATAGGGTTAGAGTCTAAAGATCTGCTTGACCAACAGATCGAGTGAATATCCTCCCCTTCCAGAAATTTGTTGACCAGTAGAGATGTCTGTGGTCTTGCGTTAACACCCATTAAAATTAACTCAGGGCTAGCAGCGCCCCTCAAGAAGTGAGCATATAGCTCCAACCACATCCCTATACCTCACGCCTGCCCAGACCACCACCACCACCATAATGATCGATTTCGCCGATATTGGAGTGTAGGTAGCAGGTTCCTGCTTCTATCCATGTAAACGTAGGACAAGAATAGGCGTTTAAGCTGAAACGGGACTTTTTATTTGTCTTCCAAAATCCGCGAAATCGACCATTATGGCGGTGGTGGTTTGACGGTCGGGGCTGATATCATGTTGGATGGCCGCACACTCCTCCATGCCTTTGAGAGAGGCTCTGTGATAATTGTGAGGTAAAGGGATGTGGTCTTGGAGCCCTATGACAACCTCTTGAGGGGCGCTGTTAGCCCTGAGTTCATTTTGATTGATGTTAGCACAAGACCACATACAGCTCTTCTGGTCGACGAATTTCCTGAAGAAAAGATATTTACCGGCTGGATTGGCCAAGCAGTTTCTAGACTCCAATTCTATACAGCATGTCTGGGACGCTCTTTGGAGGGCAATAGACACTCGCAACATCCCTCCGAGGACCCTCCATAGCCTGAGTACAGTGTTGTTGAACGAGTGGAAACAATTGCCCCTCCCCTCCCCAGGATCCCATAAACTGCTTCATTTCAAGTATGGAGTCCCACTACGAGGCTTATAAGTCTGTTTCAGGTTGCCGTACCCCTACTAACCATTTTTTTTAAATTTTGCAATTGCTGTTTCATATCATTCGGCTCTAACGAGTGTTATTTATGATCATGAATGTGCATTTTAAATTTTCGATGGTTATTTGTTTTGTGTTGTTTCAATGTATGTACATACCAAATTTCATTAAAATCGGCCCAGTAGTTCTGAAAATGATTGACCAAATCTGAAAATTCTCTTAATTTCGTTCACCAGTGTAGATGCATAGAAAATCAAGCATATAATGTATATATACTTGTGTCAATATGCAAGATTGTAAACAAAAAGCTTTAAGTTTAAAAGAATGAGTATATGTGCATTAAAGTTTTGCTTCGTTTAAAGTTCAGATTATTTTTTTTTTTTTTTTTTGAATTTTACTAATTATTTTAGCATTTACTTAAATAAAACTCGATACATTTTTTATTTTTTATTTCTATCCTTCCCATTAAATTCAATTTTTCAGAAGTATCAAGAGGAAATGATAGCTGGATCAAAGATAACATGCTAGTAGTGTGAGAGACGCAAATCCCAATCACACCATTACGTACGCTGTCATGTGTTAGATTTGCCGCATTTTTTTATATTTAGTAATACATTATTTAATGTGAATTACAACTAATGTCATACTTTATAAAATTACAAAATGCGGGAAAATTTACTTGCTACGTTTTCTGCGCATATTGTTTTTTTTTTTTTTTTTATTTGGCTGAAAATTAAGGATTGCGTCCGTTATCTATGGAACTGTCATTTACTTATCTGCTTTTCTGATAATCAGGTTCC
This sequence comes from Uloborus diversus, assembly GCF_026930045.1. NCBI lineage: Eukaryota > Metazoa > Arthropoda > Arachnida > Araneae > Uloboridae > Uloborus > Uloborus diversus. The sequence goes on from NC_072736.1 coordinate 37,758,183, forward strand.
TGATAAGGCTTTCCCTAACAAGCTCTCCGTGAGCTTACTATCGAAATTTTCATCTAGGATTTGCTTTTGTGTATCGTTTTGCTTATCTTTTTAAACCGAAACTTTTTGCAATCTTATCACCAAATCTGTGAACCGCTTATATAAACGAAGATGCAGCAAAGAGAAATTCAAATAGAATTCGAATAGTGAAAGGGCAGTGGTTCTTTTTGATATCATGGCAACTCCCAGAAAATTTCAGGTAAGTCCAATGAAAAGGACTGGAATTACAGCCGAATCAAACAACTTTTGTTCAAAGAGACGGAAATTGGAAGACACGAATGAAGAATGGCACTTCTTGAGACTTTTGAACAATGCTGTTGATTATTTTGCTGATATTTCGAATACAAAATCTGAAAATATTTCGACTGCGATATCCAACTTTATTTCATCCTTTAGGGTAAATGGTGGTGGAGGAGGATTTTCGGAAATCGATTTGAATAAGGCTGAATATGCATGTGGTTACCTCTTTAGATATGGTGCCTTGTTTGCCGGTTTGGTAAGAAAAAGACTCCTTCAGGCTTTAGAAAAAATTGATTTCTTAAAATATTGCCAAAAAAAGGCGGAAATTAATGTTATTTGCCTCGGTGGTGGGGCAGGTAATGATATGATTGGCTTGTGTAGTGTGTTGCATGAAGTTGTAGAATTTCAAAGCTTAAACCTCACTGTTGTGGACTCGGTCAAAAGATGGGCATCTTTCTTCAACGTAATGGAATTTCTCATACGTGAAGATTATTATGGAAACGTAAGCAAATTATTCCAAGAACGTAACGTAAATACTTCTTTTATATGCTGTGAATTACCAGGACATGCATCAACTAATGAACATTATTATAAAAACCTCCAAGAAGCAGATCTCATTTTAATGGCAAGGCTTTGGAGTATTCTTTCCGACGAAAAGAAAGAACCATTGATTCGGGTAAGTACTTTATTTTCAATTTCTTGGTAGTTAAAGCAATTTTAAACGCCAATCAATATTATCAGGTTTTCGATGCAACATAACGCAGCATCTTCAAAGTTTACACTTATTACTCTTGTTGCCTTAAAACACTACGTTGCGAAACCCGATGCATTTTGATCCGAAGTTTTTTTTTTTTTTTTGCTGACTGCCCTTCAGCAATTTTATAAAAGGTCCTTTCTTAACTTTTCCTAAAACATACTGTACTGTGTAAAAAAATTAAGTTTTCAAGGAAATTATATACTTTTTGACGCAATTTAATTCTTGTACCTGAAAATTTGGACAGGTGTCATTTTGATCCCTTTGAGAAAAAAATAATAAATGTAAATACATTTACTTATGCTGAAACAGTAAAAATTAAAAAAATCCTGTTGGAGCATATCATTGCAAGAATTTGAAGCGTTCGTATTATTATTATTATTATTATTATTATTATTATTATTATTATTATTATTATTATTATTATTATTATAATTATTATTATTATTATTATTATTATTATTATTATTGCACATAAAAGGAAGCATTCACCACTAGTTTCTGAAATGCAACTTATTGCTGCTGTAATGGTGATGGTTATTTTCAGCTGCATTTATTATAAATATGTTTATGTTGAATTAGTTTTTGCAAATGTATAAAATAATGTAGGGAACTACGCGGATTTCTCTCAGCAGGTAAATATGGCCCCCACTGTATTTGTAGCTATACGAAGACCGCCGTAACTCCCTTATTAAAGAATAAAAGAAAATGGAATTTCGTAGGAAAATCATCATTTAAAACAAAAATAGTTGGAAAAACAATGCAGCAAAAAACTAAAAAGTATTTTTTATTCAGCAATAGTTCTCTCATAAAGAAATGTAAATTACGATTAATTATGTTCTAATTATATACTATTGACTAGATAGGAATAAAACTATCTATGTCGGCGGAATTTTTTTGCACGGATCTTTTCGTGTTTATGGTGTAATTTTCATTGCAAAGAGCCTTAATTTGTATTTTTTATGTACACCTGAGTAGAGTACTAAGAATTACTACCCAATACGTAAAAAAAGTTTTGAAAATTTTATCAAAGTTTCTTTTATATGTCTAAAATATTTCGAAAAATATTCAATGTAGAATACGTAGGTATTTTTCAACATAAAATTTAAAATACCCATTGCCATAAAATTAAATACATCAATTCCAAATCCGTCAAATGCCAAGCTATGTCCATTTGAGACCAAAATATTGAGATAAACTTAGACGTTTGTCAAAACAACGTTTAATAGCAAATCCTATCGAGGCTAACATATTATTTCCTGGAAACACAGTTTGGTGGTTTTCATCTCCTATGCACTTGTCATGTATATTAGGGTGGAGTGAAAAAAAAATTAAGAAATATGTTTAGCCTATATGCGGAAAAGTTACCTATTACCAAGTCTATTTATCATACAAAATTTTAGCTAAATCAAAAAATATCTTTAGCTGGCCATTGGACATTGAATTTTGAGTAATTAGCCGGATTTTTTCACCAAACTGGTGAAAAGGGAATGATAAAATATAATTGCCTCTCATTTGAATCTTTGAATGTTTGAAATGAAACTATTGATAACTAAATACTTAATCTATAGTTAGCTGAATGACCTAGTTGATTGCGAAATTGCTTTCAAATGTGCATCAAGCGCGCAAATCGCACACCCTTTGCACACGAACTTTCTTAGCGTTCTTTGCTATCAACTGTGTTCTTTGTTCCAGATGGCTGTGTCTCTCTTTTGAAGTAATACATTTAGTTTTAATTATTTCAAATCATTAAATTATTACTTCAAAAATAAATAAAGACGCTGTTTTTACATAAAAATAATTAGAAAGGAAGAATGAAAAAAACACAATTAGAAGTCGAGGTTTTTCTGCAGCATCGTAAATGAGATCAGCATCAATTTTTATAAGTGCAACTAAATTCAACTGAACTCCAGTCAATGAAAGTCAAAAAGTTATCTGCATTGAAATTTATTGTAGGAATCTAGAATTTTTAGACATAGACATCGAGTTTATTCATTATCCCCTTTTAAAACTGTTGAATGTCCAGCTCTCTCGCATGTTCTGTTGTTGGTCAGCATTGACAATAGAATGTTTTCTTATCTTAACTACGTTATTTCATTGTACTGAAAATTACAGAAGTATTCATTTCCAATCCGAAGTGATAATTTAGGTTTAATGTTATAGAATATACTTTAACAACATTTTCTCTTGAAAATTCATTCTCTGATGGGTATTCTCTCGAAGTATATAACCGAACAGTTCTATTTGTAGTCATTAGCCTTATACAATGGCTGTATTCTTTCTTAACAAGCAAAATGAAAAAAAAAATGTTTAAAATTCCATTCTACGTTTTGTAGCCATACCATTGATCTCTACTAAGTTGACCAGGGCAACCTCTGTTAATGCTACATCTTCTTTTTAAAAGTTCAGTACAGCCATATTTTCACAGGACTCCAGTTTTTTCCCAGTTTCTAAACAATATCCTTTTGGCCCAGCGCACAGTGAGGCGAAAACGTCAAAAAAGCTTATAAATGAGGTTTTTTTTCTATCTTAAACTAATTGAGGATTAATAAATTTGCACAGACCTACCTCTTAGGCAATCAGAACTGGAATTTTAGAGCTATTTGTCCACTACAAAGCTGAAGAGAGCCTTTAGAAAGTTGAAGAACCATGAGTGCGTGAATTTACAAAAATGGCTTTTAAGCAGTCTTTTTTTCATATTAAAGGCAGGTATATTTAATTTCTCTCGCGTCCAACGATAGTAATAGACGAAAAAAAAAATGAGTAATCGAATTCTCAAAGCGAAAATCGGTTTTGATCTGCACCGAAAACTTGGGAATTCATGGTTATTTTTTTTTAAAAACATTCTACAAAAAAATGTCCTCTTATTTCCTCTAGTCATAAATGGTCTGTAGAAAACCCCCCCGAAAAGGAATTAGCTGCGTAAACCTGCGAACTTTGGACCCTGAGCTCTAACAATTCGAAAATCTCCATAATAACATGCCTGTGTAAAGAAACAAGCGAGAGAGGTTTACAAACATTTTTAAGCGCTTTTTGGCGTTTTCGCCCCACTGTGCAGCGGTTCCATTTAATTTTTGGAGTAGATGGATAATTGTAATACATTGGACAGGTAATAATTGTAATACATTTGTATGAAATTCATAAATAAAGCATTGCAAAGAACGTCCAATAGAAATCTCAATTTTCCTTATAACCCCACTTTTAAAACCTGTATTAGTCACTGTTCGCACTTAATCTACTGCACGTAAATATCAAAATTTTTCTTTCAAAAAGTCAATATGCTTACTTTATGTTTTGAGAGCTGCCAAACATAGCAGTGACAAAGATATCTTTTACTTTCATTTAAGATATGAAAGTAAAACAACTTGGTTTCTGGAATCAAACTATCGCCCTTTCGACCGTTAAAAGTACAGCTTATTGTTATGAAAAGTGTTATTCCTCGTTTTTCTTTTCAAGTCAATGGATATTTTTCTTTTTTTCCTTCCGATTTTGCGACGGTCGGCATCTTTGGAGGAATCTTCTTTGCCAATTATTCTAATACAAATACAAATGTGACGGCGAGCAGCAGGCTCTGGGCTCAACTAGGCTGGTAATTGGTCAAGATATTAGGCCCCAATGGAGATCAATAGCCATCTTAAAGCCATCTACCCCCTTACTCCTTACAGCCGTTTCCGGTAAGCTGTTCCAAGTGCCCACAATTCTGATAAAGTAATAATTTTTTATTAAGTTCCACATTAGCCTTAGATATTTATAGCTTGAAACAATGACCACTTATCCGACTTTCTATGCAAAAATTTAACCCATTAACATCTTTTATATAGATAAATTTAAGTAACTGTATCATGTCCCATCTGACTCTTCTTTGCTCTAGACTATACATATTAAAACTTTTAAGTATGACACCATTATCTAAATATGAAAGTCCTCTTACTAGCTTAGAAACCCTTCCTTAAGCCTTTTACAATAAAAAAAGCGATCTTTATTCGGATAAGGAGACTAAAACTGAACAGCATACTAAAGATGAGTCTTACCAACCTTATGCATCTTTGAAAGCAGTATTGATAAGAATCGGCGCTGATCTGTCGGAGTCACCATTCGATACTACAGTTGGACGTTTAATTCTCATTTACGATGCTGAAGAAAAACCTTGACTTCTAATAGTCTTTTTTCTTTTTTCCTTTCAAATTGTTTTTATGTAAAAACAGTCTTCATTTACATTTGAAGTAATAATTTAATGGTTTGAAATAATACAAACTAAATGTACTACTTCAAAAGAGAAAGACAACCAACTAGAACAATGAACGCAGTTGATACTACGATTTCTTGACATATTTGCGCCAGTTAAAACACTGCTTCTCGAATGCAATTAACAGTTACTGTATCAAAAAGTCACACATTTTTAGCTATCCCGGGGAGATCTAGCAACGCAATATGGAAATTTAGAAAAAATGATATTTATTTTCACAATAAATGTGACTTAATTTTCTTTTTCAGAGCATTGCTGAGAACATGAAAGAGGATGCCTTGTTGATATTTATAGACACTTGGACATCTTTGGATTATTTTCAAGAATTTGTTGTTGTTTACTATTTTGAAGGTGAAAGCTATAACTTTTCTGCTCCTGTGGTGAAAAAGTTCGAGAACGAAACTGCAACAACATCAAAAGCAGGAATTATGATTTTAAAACGAAAAAATACTAACATGTAACACCATTTTCCCTTCTGTGAAATTATTTTATGTCCATCGACCTCTGGAAAGGCATTTAAGATTTCCTTACATTTTACTGACACAAAAAATAAATAAATAAATTATAAATAAAATAAAATAAATAAATAAATAAACTAAAATATTAAATAAAAACACAATAATAGTTTATTTTGAAAAGTATTTAGAGGCATTGCTTTCCCATAAATTACAGGGTGCCTTTACGTTTAATTGTATTTAATTGTCTGTCGCTCTCCTGGCTATGGGATAATTTTTTCACAGATATAAATCATGTATCAATTTCAGCCTCAACTTTTATCTTATAATAGAACTAATTTTAAACAACATATTTAGAAATAAAAATAAAATGTTTATTTTGTACGAATTGTGTCTTTTCTGGTTTTGAATGATCTTGTACAAAATTATTTTGAAAGTAAACTAACGACACCGCAATATGTGGGCACTAAGGAGTCACTAAAGTCAAACAATAAAACTATTTTAGGAAATAGATTTAAAAGATCAATACACCCCAAAAAATAACACAAATTAAGGGAATAAGTAAATGTGATATTAACTTGACAGAGAAGGAAAAAAAAAAAAGCAGAAATAGCAATGAATATCCCTTAGTCAACTAGAAATATTTGTCACCACCTCTAATTGGTCAAGTCAACTAGAAATATTTGATTCCGCTGCGAATCAACAAGCGTGAACTAGCTAATCCTTTACAGGAACGTTACCGACAGCGGGAGAACTATTGTCTACTCTTTCGGCACCCAAGGGTGTCAACCTGGCGCCGCCCCTTCTATTCTCGTCATTATTTTACCTTGGGACATTCACAAAGCATTATTTTTGATTTTCACATCAGGTGAAATAGTTCAAGCTCCATGCAGGATAGTGTTTTTGTAAATTAAAAAAAAAAAAAAAGTTTAGATGTTGATAAATGTGCCCGTTTAAAAATAAAAAATATTTCGAACCTTATAGAGTAACATTTGTTAAAACACTATAAGCTTGTGAAAATTTGGAATATTTTAAAAGTGAAATACCCAAATTTGTGCCCATTTTTTTATTGCAATTTAAGAATCGCTAAACTATAAGTTTAAAGCCAAATAAAGGAAAATGCTTCTGATTATCGAAAACAAAAATAAAGATTAGAGTAAAAACACCATTAGTGGCCAGGTGCTTCCATAGTGGCCACTTCAGGGTTTAAAACACTAGTAGTGGTCACAGTGAAGTATATTTTTAAACTGCGGTCTAAAATATTAATTACCTCTATTGAAACTTAATAAGCTGTTATAGCTCAACTCTTCCTTAATCTTTCTATTTTCTAAGATGCCAGAACTTCAATGTGTTGAATTGTTTATTCATTTTTTTCAGAAACATCAAATTTGATCCAGTAGTTCTCCCATCCGAAGAATTTACGTTACTTACTTTAAATTCAAATAACTGATAAATAAAATTGATTCGATATGATAATTACATAAAGTAATAACGAAATGCCACATTATTATTGCTCATTTCTTTCTTCAAAGTAGGATAAATAAACTTGGAGTAACTGCTACTGAAACACTGGCCATTACTGGTATTTTATCCTACTTAATATGTAAAAAAAAACTTAGTGTTAAGCCTTTCAATAATATTAATGCGTTATGCATTCGTTAAAATTTTCTATAGTTCATGAATGTAGATCGAAGGTTATATGAAAAATATAACAGCTTTCCTGCGGTGTTGCATAAAGACATTAGGATAATTGCATTGAAGTGACGCCCCCTAGTTTTGTGACACTATAATAAAAAGTAATCGGTGCAAAATTTGAACTCGATCGGTCAATAATAACACGTGCCCCTAGGCCGTTGAATTGTAACACTTTTGATAATTTTCTCACAAATCTTCGAGTTTTTACTTCAGACCCCGTACATCGTTTCTCCTATGTTTGCATAATATTTTTACAGCGAGGTAGCGCTAAAATTAATTTTTTTAATTACTTCATATCGTCTAAAGATTTTACATTGAATAAGAATGATATAGTGCTATAGAAACTTTATCTTAATCGTACGCTTCTCTCAATGTATATCAATCGTATGCATTTTTTTCCCGATAGTCTTGGACTGTCTGTAAAATACTAAATTGCTTTTGTGACTCATATTTGGTAAATTGATTGTGAAATTCCTCGATTAATTGTGCTCCTCTTTCAGTTGTATCATTCACAACTTTTAGCATTTTAACGATATCTCTTCCCTTTCAATAGTTTTCTTCATTTTGCCATGAATCAGGATCAAATAGGAAAATATCTTTTGGTGTTTGTAACTTATCAAACAGTTTTATTGACATGTAATTGATTCTATAAAGAAGAAGAGCTGTACCAAGAAAGTATTCCAAATCATCTACTGTTATTCGAAATTTTTTATACAGTCACCAGACACGTCTTCCTATTCAGCAAGCATTTTTTTGAAGTAGTCTTTTCCAATCTTCAAAGTTAATTCCTTCAGCCAATACGGACAAAGCTACTAGTTCATCCCCTAAGTACCATAAGTGATTTAGGAATTTTTCAATCACTGCTTCTGCTGCATGTTTGTCATCATTTTGTACGCTGCTGGTTTTTTAGACACTAGACTTTATATTAATTTAAAAGGCCTAGAATGGGTTGCTGCGATAAACTATATCTCCATACAACATTTAACTGTAAAACAGCATTTACGGGCATTCTCTTCATGTAAGGTCAATTTAAATTGTTTCTAAAATATATAAATATTCAAACAATAAATTCCTTTTGCCACCCATCTGGCTCACACATAAGCTCCAGGTTACCAAAAACATATCGTTGTAGGAGGGAGGACTTCATCAAGAAATATTATTACACGTTATGAGAATTCTCTGTAATGTTTCTTAATTCCGCTTTCTACGAACAATAATATGTCATCAAATTCTTCTTTTAGAAATTAAGTGGTAAGTGTAGTTTTTGAATTTTGGAGCGCTTAAATAATGGAATATCGAGTCTAGAACTAAGAAAGGCAAGAACTTCTTTAAAGACACTCTGCAGTACGATTTCAAGTGCCTGATGATAGCAATACAAATGCAATATATCACCGTTCAGCTTTTGCTCTAAAAAATTACATGCACAATTTATACGGCCGGTATTGTAAGCCGCTGTATAAAACACTACAGCTTGAACAGTTTGCAATAAAGAGCAATCATCTAAGATATCATATACAGCTGAAGAAATATCTCAGAAATTCTGAGTAGCTGTTCAACTTTGGGACCTGAAGCTATCATGGTAAGCCTGTCGGCATTTTTATCCAGTTATATCTAGATGTAGCTTTGTATCCCAGGGAATAACTAAAAAATTTAAATTTAAATTCATGAAATCTGATTTTACCTCTCGAAGATTGTCCTTTGCTCTCTCAAGGGATGTACGATTGATCATAAGGTTATTTGGATTTAAATTTACTGCATCTACATAGACTGTTAATAAATGAGAAGCATCTTTTACCCTAATGTGACATTTGTCTAACATTGATGAAATGCGAGCAGATATCAATAGTTGTCAACCTTTTTTGTGTTGTGGTAAACCAGATATAGAAAAAAAGGTTCAACAGGTTAGGATAGATGCCCATTTCGGCTTCAAAATCTTGTGAAATGCAAGAAGAATTTGATGATAATAAAGGACTATGTACTGAAATAGAAGACAGTTTAAAGTATAGATTTTTACATAATTCCGATCTGGAATTTTTTCAAATTTATATTTTAGATATGGAAAATAGAGTTTATTTTTATTGTAAGGTAATCAAGGATTTTATAAAATTTAAATTATAAGAATGCATAAAAATTTAAGTATATAACTAAAGAACAGCGAATTAAAATATAATCTCATTACTTATATTTATAGCATGGAAACCTTGTGACCCTATATGCCACACCTATTACATACACATAAAATTTTCTAAATCAACACCCCTAAAGCCTGGAGGAGGCAATTTGTTGTTGTCAAAAGTTATTCATTAATGGCCTAGGCCATTCATTAATGGCCTTTAGAACCCCTTGTGTCCATATTGGTGGAAAGAAATGTTCCCCAGCCGCTTGGTTTGAAACGAGCGCGAATAGCGGTATGCCTGTCCCAGGGCCATTGGTGTACATGTACCCTATTTAATTTGTAAAATTTTACAGAATGAAAGTGAGAGAATGGTTGGTCTGGAAGTAGCAACATCTATTGAGGTTCAAAATTACTTTAAATATGAAACCTAGGAATAGTTTTACATAAAAATGAGAAAATCCGCAATTTTTTCTTTGAAACTCAAAAAAGGGGGCCTTAGGGGCACGTGTTAATCTTCATGGATTGAATTAAAATTTTGCATGGATCATTTATTTATTTATTTGCACAATGGAACAAATTGAGGTGGCGTCGTGTAAAATATCTACAACTTCAAAAATAAGGACCACCCTAATATATATATATATATATATATATATATATATATATATATATATATATATATATATATATATATATATATATATATATATATATATATTGTACGTTATCTTTATTGTACATGCTCGATTTCCGCTGAAAGAATGGAGCGAAAAAAAACGTCTAATTCCAACATAAACCTATTGCTAGTATTGAACCCACTACACGTTTCTTCAAGTATCTCGAAAATTCCTTTCTGCAGATACTGCCGTGTTCCCGCACACGGCAATATATTCAGAGCGTAATTTGCATGGGAGCTCGTGGAAACCTAGCTTCAACACTTGTTTTCAAATTCAAGTGAATTTAACAATTTAGCGGCAACTAAGACTGTTTTAGCAGTAAAAGATCTATGCTCGGAAGACTACAGGACTTTTGCACATTTTTTGCATGTTAGAAATAGAAATTAAGTCCTGCTTAAAGTGCGGTTCCTGATTCTGATACGATCTTGTTATTAAAAAGAAAAAGAAAACCTTTTTGTGTCGATTATTAACTGATAATGTTCTACAGATTTCCACCCCTTAAAGAACAATTATCTTAATTTTCTACGTTGGACATTTGGAAAAACACTGTATGATCTGTTAAAAGTTGTATGATATTCTAAATTTCTTATGTTTGAAAAAAAAAAAAAAAAACACTTTCATTTCTTGTTAAATATATGCTAAATCTGGAAATATCGGATGATTTTTTAAACTGCGAATTGCTAAAACACCTCAGGAAATCTCATTTAACTATAAATATTTTTTTAAAAAGTAAGCATTTGTTCGAATGGTACCTTATTGACCTTCTCCCCTTAAAGATTTCACTGAATTTTGTTTTAATCTACTAAGAGGCGTTGATCTTCATAGCAATTAAACAAACACACATGTACACATTCAAACATATGTGCTCATACAAAACGCACATACACATACAGATTCATGCATGAATAAAAAAGCTGTTTTGAAATCATAAAAAATAAAATGAAAATCACAAAAATTGTCACTCTCATGTGTCAAGTGAAGTTATGTTTTTTATTTGTTTTTTTAGTACAATATCTAAAAAATTTTCGTTATGTTTATTTAGTAATTTATTATAAAAGGAAATTATTCGAAAGTGCTTCATTTTTCAACTAAAATCAAAAGAAGAGGAGAATTTTTTAAATAATTCAAGAGCAGCTTTCCCATTTAAACGGATAATGTATTAAATTAGCAATCCGTGTAACAAATTGGGTTATCTGAAGTCATTAACCAAAGCCGTGTGAACCAACATGCGTTTAAAGAAAAATGTTTTAAGTGCATGCAATATTTAATACTTTAAGTGCGAAAAGTAGTTATTAATTGTTTAATTAACTTACTGGCATCCACCTAGTCGATACTTTAAACAAAAATAAAAGATCTTCCCCTTAATAAGAATCTTCATACATAAAATCTTTCTTTTAAAGCAAGGTAGTAGTTGTTTGCCAAATACTGAACTTATACTGCATGTAAAATGTATGGAAAACTCTGAAAAGAGAAAAACCTGTAAAAGTTTTATCTTTCTAATACACCTTTGTTAAGACCTTGTAATCATTATTTTAACTTTAATTTGATAAATTTATGTTTGTTTGGAAAATGCGTAATGCTACTCGCGATTAGTGTACAGGTTTTGATCAAATAAATTTAATTTAATATAAAAGGTAAATGCTTAAGCTTAGGAGGCAACAAATTTTTAAAATCCAACTTTGGAACACTAACTGCAAACTGCAATATTCGTTGAGTTTTAAAAGTAGTTTCTTACAATATGACGTTTAATTTTGTTTTTGAATAGTCACAATAACTCTTTTGCTAATTATTTTTTTAATCCCTTAAATGCATAGATAGAGGGAAAAAATCTTCTGGAAAGTGAAAGCTGAAGCATGCTCTTTCAATGATGAAACTAAAAGCAAATAATCATGTAAGTTACTAAAAATTCTAAAAACATTACATTTTGGAAGTGTCCTCTTACTTTTGACGATATTGTGTATATTCAATATTTTGAAGCTTTGGGAGCTGCAGTAAGTTTCTTATTAAATGTTGAACCTTTTGAACTGCTTTTAGAATACAGATTTATAAAATATTTGTATTTTAAGGCGCCTTTTTTATTTGTTTCATTTTTTGCCATTTTTTAAATCTATACCAGAAATTATTTATTAGCTTTTATTGTTAGTGTGCTGTTGTATCAGAAACAGCAAAAAAATGGCATTAGTTAAAAGTAGAGTAAATGCTAGGCACAGAAAACAAATATAAAACTCTGCTTGTGTTATCTTTGTGCATGTTAAACATTAGTATCGGGGTTATGAAAAAGGTATGAGCTATGGTAAAGTTTGACTTTTATAATATTTATTATTGTCAAATGTATTCAGCTGCTTCAATATCGCTTAAATGCAAAATTATTGGAATTGAAAATTACTTTGAAAAGCAGAAAATTATATCTATCAATACAACTAATCATTTTCGCTTAAGCAACGCACTTGCCTCACGAAATTGGGGATAACTGAATTACCTGCTTCAAATCCCACATACTTTTAATGTTAAACAAATAATCTAAAGTGGTACATACATTAATTGCATTAGTGTTGTAGAAATTAATTTTGAAAGCCATCAATTAAAGGACCTTAAAGAGTATGGATTTAAATAAATTGAATATAAACTTACAACGATGCGGAATTTATCTGAAACAAATTATTTACCTAATTGTGAACGATTGTGTTGCATATATGTTATCTGCGCGTTGTAGCGTTGAAAGTTCTACAAAATAAAATATTTAATTACGTGGATTGCTTAATAAGTGGGATGTGTAAGGATACATTGGAAGGCATTAGTAATTTAAATGCATTGTATCACTTAATCGTATTTAAGTTTAAGATATTTATTCAATATCGAAAGCATTATTGGTAGACATTCATTTAAATTCCTTAAGACGACTGTCATAACAATAGTTAGGATAGTCAGTAGTATGCCCAAAACTGTGTACGTCAACTTAAGAGTGCGACATATAAACCTTCAGTGTTAGGAGAGCACCGTAAAAAAAACGTGTAAGGTTTCCAATATTAATGGGTGAAATGTTACACGAATTCTGAAGTGTGCAGCATCATTGTTTTAAAACTGTGTTATTGGAGGAATCTTGCACTATCGTTTCAGTAGAATTCAAAGCGCATACGTAAAGACTCAGAGAATGTATAGTCTTATTAGCAAAACAAAACCCGTCCTTGGTGACAGACCGAGCGGGAAATGCTATTGCTCTAAAAGCTGTTTGAAATTCGCGTCAAGGGTTCGAACACCATTCAGGTCATTTCCTCTCGTAGTGCAATAAAAATGTCTTGTTTGTATAAAAAAAATAGTTATAAATACATTACATGAAATACACCTCCAGCTCAGACAATTCCAGCAGAGGACTGGAGTCTCGTGCTTATTAGCACTCATCAGCCCGGCATAGGAGTGACTGAGCTGGAGGTGGAAAACCTCTTAAGAAAGCCAAGAGTGCCAAACAAATTGGTAAATAATACAGAATTAGCACTGACGAGACGAGTGACCGAAATAATGGTTCGGTTCAACTCGAATATTGAAGGCAAGGCAGGTATATTCAGTAAGTTACCGCCCTATAGCCAGGGCTAAGGCAGAAATACATGAAATACACTGCCAGCTTAGTCAATTCCAGCCGAGGACTTCAGTTTCGGGCTTATTAGCCCTCAACAGCCCGGCATAGGAGTGACTGAGCTGAGTGAGCTGAGGTGGAAAACCTCTTAAGGAAGCCAAGAGTACCAATTAAGACTAATTATTCTATTAGCTACCAGTTTATTTGGCAATCTGGGCTTCCTTAAGAGGTTTTCCACCGCCAGCTCAGTCACTCCTATGCCGGGCTGATGAGTGTGAACAAACACGAAAATACAGTCCACGGCTGGAAATTACTGAGCTGGCCGTGTATTTCATGTATTTCTGCCTTAGCCCTGGCTATAGGGTGGCACCTTACTGAATATAAGTACATTGGTTGTTAAAAAGCATGGACTTTATTAGTCGTTCAAGAAAGTCAGATGACAGCTTAGTTTTTGCTAATGTGTAACCTTTCGAATTTTTTTTCTGTAAGCATACAGATCATTATGGTGTAACCTTACGCAGAAGTAAGTGAGACGTTACTTCATAGTTACATTACCACGGTGTAACCTTCCACAAACGATATGTAACTTTGCATCATTTAAGTTACTCTAGACAGTGAAGGCAGCTAAGCTGCCACCGATTTTATGGAGTGAGGTTACACAAGTTTTTTACAGTGAGCGCGCTGGGTGAATTGTAAAGGAGATTTTTTAAGGTTTAGTAACATAGGCTATGTGTAAACAGTAATGACTTTAGAGCTGTTGTTAAACAACAATCATAAAACTAAGCATATTTTTTTTTACATTATGTAACGTTTCAACGCTAGTACGCATGGCAGCTAATGGTTTTCATACACAGTTAACTACTCTAGTGCATTTTTTTCATTCTTGCTGAAACTCTTGTATTTCCTAAAGTGTTGATAAATAATAACGCTTCTGTGAGTGTTTTCTGACTGCATATGACTACTTTTGTGTGATTTTTTAACTTAAAAGTCCGGGTTTTGCAAATTGAAAAGGGATAAAATAGAGAGAGTGAAAACTTTCATTTGTGAAGGAAAGACCCCAAGTCAAGTGATTGATTTGAAAGAAAAGACTTGGAAGAAATCAGGTTTCTTTCTTTAGTTTTACACAAAACGTGACAACCATTCTTCTTTGTTAAGACGAGTGACTTGAGTACTTTGCCCAAGCTTTTGCTTATCCAATGATTTGACTAGCTTCCTCCATTCACTAATTCCTTCTCTAAGGTTTTGATTTTCTCATAAAAACACGATAGGCACTGTGAATAACGTTATTATGGGTGGCTTTAAAAAAAGAAGGAAAGTATGGGGTGAGGGGTTGAATTATAGCTCTGCCATCTTCTTTTTTTGGTTATAATTAAGATTTAAATTTTTTCATTGTTTCATTCTTTTTCTATGTATAACATAGAGAAAAATATAGTGAAGAGTATTTCTGTTATTTATTCATAAATACATAAGCTTCAAAATTATCTCTTCGCCAATAATAGCAAATTTCTGTTCGTTAAGTAATGCGAAAATAATATTCACTAACTGCAAACATCACTAATTCTGTCGCTTTTGTTGACAAATAAAAACGTAAAACTCCTAGTTCCTCCAAGCTATGAAATATTACTTCTTCAAAAATCAGAAGCAAAGGGATGAAATGTTTCCTCAGTTCTTCCCCATCGATTGCTTAGTAAACAGCTTATATTAATGAGGTAGGGGATTAGAAGAGGTATAATGAATTTAGTAATGGAATTATCTTACTTGATTACGCTTTCCTATTGTAATCTGAAAATGGACTGGGCTGCAGAGCAATAAGTCTAGTGGGCTAAGAGATGAAGTGCTGATGAAATTCAGGGATATTAACGTGTCCTTTGCATTAAAAATTAGCACGTAGTTCCAAGAATTAATTTATAATCTCAATGATTCCAAAATGATGGAAATTTCTATAGAATTATGTAAAATATTAGTTGAATTTAGCCAATTTTACTTTAAGTTAGTCCATAAGAAACAAAAATGTTTTTTTAAGGGGAATCAATATCCTAAATACTTTCAAAAATTCGATTTTTTTTCATTTTTATATATCTTGAAACTCCATTTTAATACCTTTTAAATGATAGAAATTTCTTGATCGTGCTCATATTAGAAGTAAGTTAAAATAAGTTTTAAAAAAATGTAAACTTATTCTGATGAGGTATGATTTTCCCCTTTAAATTGCAATATCTCGAAATGGTATTTTTGAAACTAAATGTTCCTTTTTCTCAGAAACTAAGTTGTGTTAGGCTTTAAAATTTTTACCACCTATTCCATCTAACTGAACAGGAAATTGCATACACTAAAGCAATATACTAAATTGCAATACTAGCAATTGCAAATACTAAAGTGAAATCTTTCTCATATTCGAAAAATACTTTTTTATAAAGCTGATTTCGTGTTGCAAAATGGTATTTTTTGAAAAAAAAAATACCCTGACTTACACATTAGAATTTAAAAAAAAACTAAGCTTTCTTTCTGTCAAATTTTACTTCAGTATTGAGAAAAAAGTCTATTTAAGGTACAGAAAAAATTTCATAATTGTAGCTTTAAAAGATTTTCAGAAAAAGGTACATGAACCTGTGAAATTTAACATTGACGGTATATTGGGTACTCACTCCCCTTAAGCGTTAATTCACAGCACAATAATTAATTTACAATGTCAGTGATTTCAAAATGATGGACTTCTATGATTTAACGTAAACTATTTGTTGAATTTAGCAAATTGTACCTTAGTTTATGTAAGAAACGCTACAATTTTTCAAGAAGACTTCCCAGTACAAGAGTTAAATCATAATACCAATAAGGGATTTCTATGGAATTATATAAAATATTTGGTGTATTGTACCAATTTTACTTATAGTTATATTCCAACATAATAATGTTTTTTTGGGAACCTTTCACAGTATTGTTATTAATGCAGTAAAACCTTCGACGCACATAAATGTAAAATACTTTTGTACAAACCCAATTAATATTACCTAGTTGTAAAAATCGCAGAGTTTTGTTCCATTAAATTTTTACTCCAAAAAATAAAGGTAAAATAATGTGAAAGTTATAAAAAATAGGAGAATTGGTTGAATTTAGCCAAACAAATAATAATGTTCCTAGGGAGCAGTTAAGTGTTGTTGTTAATGCAGTGAAATCTTCGACACGGAGAGATGTAAAATGCATCAGAACAAGACAATTAATCTTACCTAATTGTAAAAATCGTAGAGTTTTGTACAATTAAATTTTTATTCCAATAAATGAAAGCAAAATAATTTGAATGTTATTAAAAATAAGACAATTCGTTACCAACAGTTTGAGTTTAAGTGACTTACATATTAATTTAACGCACAATAGTTTGCTTCATTTATTTCATCATCTAACTTAATTTGACTAGTGAACGTTTCACTCGACCATTACGCATAGAATATTATCCTTCTGTTAGTTCGCTTACTGGCCTGCCATTAGCGGAGTATTCAGGGCGCTTAACCCCTCACTTGCTGCTGTTGGAAGCTGTCCTTTCACGATAAGTCACAACAACCTAATGTTTCGTAGCAACTTTAAACTCATAAATTGACAAAAGTATACCCATTGAAGTTTTAACTAATATATCAGCTGATTAAAGTCGTACCAATTTGTGACGAGGTGAAATGAGTTTTTAGTGAAATTTCAAAATTTTCCGTGTCTTTTTCGAATTTCAACTCCCAGTGGTTCTCGAGCTGCCAAATTTTTTTATAGTATAGAAGTTTAACTAAAGTTTAGGCTGTAGATGCTCAATTAAAGTTGTTTTCAATTGTTTCCTCTTCCTTAA
The DNA here is from genome assembly GCF_026930045.1 of Uloborus diversus. Classification (NCBI taxonomy): domain Eukaryota; kingdom Metazoa; phylum Arthropoda; class Arachnida; order Araneae; family Uloboridae; genus Uloborus; species Uloborus diversus. The sequence goes on from NC_072736.1 coordinate 37,775,802, forward strand.
GCTAGTATGTGATTTGTTGCAAAACTAAATTGCGTGTGATAAAAGAAAAAATAAGAAACCTAGTTCAAAGATTATGTTTCCAAAAGGGCAAAATTTGCTTTCATTATTTTTTTGAGCAATCACGATGGCTAATTGTTTTCATTTGACCGTCCTTGATGTCCGGTTCCTTTTTCAAACCCACCGTCCTCTGCAGGCGAGACTCCTCCCGGTAGCCGCTGCTCCTGGTCTGTGGCGTCCATGTCCTACACACACGCACGCTCATACACACATACACACACACGCGCCTTTACACACATACACACACACGCGCCTTTACACACATACACACACGCCAGCGTGCATACACACAAGCTTACACATATACAACTATACACACGTAACTGTCCAAGAGGAGGGACAGGAACCTTTTCTAGAAACAAGCTAGTGGAGTAGTAACTAATAAGTAGGGTTCTGTCGAAACTCGTGATTGTGAAAAATATAATTTGAATTCAAAATTTCAGAATTCAAATTAATTTTGAAAATTCAAAAGGCTTTTTTTTCTTCTGATTTTGTTTCAGCATTTAATACTTCAGAGTTCATTCAAAACGCAATGATCAGTTATGGTGGATGAACGGCTATTTTGAAGGGGATAGATAATAGAAAAGTTAATAATGGTTCTTTTGTACGGAATTTAGAAATAAACCTCATTGCATATTAACTGTTAAAAATTCAGTTTAAAAGCCCATTTTATAAAGATACTAGCAGTGCCCACACGGCTTTGCCCGTAGTAGAAATTTAAAAGATAATTTGGTACGTCTGTATATTTACAAATAATGGATGAGGAATTTCTCGCCAATTTGCTATGTTAATTTGCTCCCCCATTTTATGGTAGTTTGCTGGTCCACGTATGGTAATTTGCTCGTCCATGTTATGATTATTTGCTCGGTAAAATGTTTTTAAAATCGAAATAGAAAAAGAACAAAATCGACTTTTCAAAAAATCGCTTCAACGTTCACACAGCCAAGCTACAAAGTAATTTTGTGTCAAATTTCATGAAAATCGGCCTAACGGTCTAGGCGTTATGCGTGTCACAGAGATCCAAACATCTATACATCCAGAGATCCAGACATCTATACATCCAGAGATCCAGACATCTATAAACCCAGCGATCCAGACATCTATACATCAGGAGATCCAGACTTTTAGCTTTATTATTAGTAAAGATATCATGACAACGCATAAGTACTCAATTGTTTTAAAACGACTTTTATACAATAAGTGACTTATTCTATAGACACATTTCATTTGCAGTTTATTCTTTAAAGCAAGTAGTAAATAAAATAGCACTTTCCATAGCAAGGTAAGAAAGTGAATATATTTAGACATTTCTATCAGTTTTTCTTTTTCTTTTTTCCATTTAATATAAATCTTATCTCGGAAACTGCACATGTGGGAGAAAATTATCTTTTGAAATACTTTCTAGCTTTGCATTGATTCACCCGTCTCCATCCTTCTGACAGTAACTGAGAGTTTTTTGTTTTCTTTTTCCAGTTTTATGATCAGTTGCAATTCTGAAGTTCCAATACACAAATAGTTACCATAAAAATCTCACTTCTCAAACGATACTCATTTCAGTTTATCGATTCGCAGTTTGCTTTCAGGTTCAATGCGGAGCAGAGTGATTTCCTGTGAAGTTCTGAAACAAAAGACGTTTTTAGAGTCCGTACAGTCCATTTTACCTTCTTGTTTGTGAACTTTTTTTCTATTTTCATTCTGAAGAAAGAAAACTTATACCTTAACTAGGGACGTTACGTGTTTTTTACATCAGGGAAAAATAGAATTATCCATGTAAAATTTGGATAAATAAAATATTTGTCTAAATTTAATATTGCTTGTAAAATGTTTTGCCTAAATGTTAAAATTTAATGTATAGAATAGTTTTATATATTTTTGTCATCATGTTTGTGTATCACGTGCCCTTTTACATCAAATTTCGTTAAAAAATAAGCATGTTTTCAAAAAAAAAAAAAAAATCTAGAATAAGAAAGCAATAATGTTAAATTTAGTGTAATATACACTCCTGTTTGTGAAAATTTTAACGCCACGAAGGACTTACGCGAGTTAGCTGTAAATTGCAGGAATTGTAAAGTAGGGCACGATATGCAAATGATTAGAATTGCAGACCGGTAACGCATGCGTATGCTGAACAGCACCCTCTGAACGGCGGATCGAACCGAATATAAATTGACGGCTGTAGCAAGGTGTATGTGATTATCGGTGGTTACATTCTAGAATAAACCGTTAACTGAATCTTTACTATTTCTCTTCGACGAAGGAAAACGAAATTCGAGAAAATTTAGGAGTTTGAACGGGGAATAGTCGTTGCCCTTCGTGAAGCTGGATTGTCTTATCGTACAGTAGCCGCTCGTTCGCAGCGTAACAGCAGCACAGTCATGCGTGTTTGGTAGCAGTGGACGGACGAGGGTCGGACAGCTCGAAAATCCGGGAGTGGACCCCGAAATGTGACGTCAGTTCGCGATGACAGACACCTGGTGCGCATGGCACCGACGATCCGCAGAGCTTCTTCTAGACAATTGGCAGCACAGTGGTCAACAGCTACAGGTGTTTCATTGTATGCTTTATCAATTCTCAGAGGTCTGTTGCAGCGTGGGCTGCCCGCAAGGACTCCTTCATACAGGATTCATCTCACACAAAACCATCGCCACCTGCGGCTACAATGGGCCAATGTGCATAGCAGCTGGCATGATGTTTGGCAGCAGTTCGTCTTTTCTGACGAATCCTGCTTCAATTTGTGGCACCACAATGGCTGTCAGGCGTTATGCCGGTGAACGGCACATTCCGGAGTGCATTATACGCCACAGTGGACGAACACCTGGAGTTATGGTTTGGGGGGGTGCCATAGCATATCATGGACGATCGCAATTGCGACGAATTGTGGGAAATTTGAACAGTACTCGATACATAAACGAAGTTTTAAAGCCCCAAGCCATTCCTTTCCTGCAAGGATTGCCAGGGGCTGTATTCCAGCAGGATAATGCCCGTCCACATGTCGCCAGGACTGTCAAATCCTAACTTGATTCGCATCAGGTACAGCTCTAGTACCCCACTTAGGCTACAATCTATTACCACTAAGCTCCAATCTCGGGTCACATAAGACTTTTCAGAATTTCGGCCCCCAATCAATAATTTTACTTTTTGGCCTATTTTCCCAAAAAAAGTCAGACAAATAAGGAAAAAAAACATGAAAGAAGGCTTAATGCATCTTTAAAATATCGCAAAAAACAAAAAATGGCAAAAATAAATAAAATAATGAAATGTATTTTTTAAAATTAAAAAGAAAAAAAATGAAAAGTAGGGTCTGTCGGTCTGTCTGTCTGCCTCCTCTCCCCAAATAACTTTTGTATAAATAATCCGATTCAAACGATTTTTTTTGTTGATGTTAAAGAGATCTCGGCAAGGACACCTTATTACCATATGTCATCTTTTTAATGTTAACATTTTTTCGTTCAATTTTTAACAGTTCAAAAATAGTTAACAATATAGCCTTTGGGAAATTCAAGACAAATATAAATCCCGAACTTATACATAGAGGCAATTTTGCTGTAAAAAAATTGTAGAAAAAAGCTATTGAAGACCATGTAAAGAAAACATCTTTTTGATTTGAACAATGTTCTGATTAGTTGTGAACAGTTCAAATGCCTTACAATTAGCACCTACGTGGAAACTAAAAATCAATACAGATCCCAGACTAAAATGTGGATTTACTTCAAACAAATTTTGTTGGAAATAGCTCTTGTTGACCAACTCTCTCCTCCGACTACTAGAATTTTAGACAGTTGACTCCGACTCCTGTACGCGAAAGTTAGTCGGACACCGACTCCGCAGTTGTGGCAAAAATTCAGACAAAAAGGAAAATATGACTGTCTCCGACTCTTGGATTTCATATAATCGGTATCAAATTTTGAATGAATTTGTTTATAAATGCGTACTGATTTATTTCTTCTATTTTATATATTTTGAAATATTTAATATTTGAAATTGAAATGAATTTGGCAGATAGTATCATGTGTATCAAATGTTTCTGCATAAATACTAAACTGAAACTAAAGCGAGCGTGAAGCATAATCGATTAAAAGCCTTAGTGAAAAAACTTAACGTAACACGCCAGTGTTCCCAAACGGAAACATGCCCAAAATAATAGATTTTTTTTTTTTGAAAATTTCTTCTTTTATTGTTTAAAGGAATGCCTAAGAGTCCTATTTTTATGAAGCATTTCAATATTTTACACTTGGAACATAGAGCGGCGTTTAAAGGGCTAAGTGTGCGAAAACAGAGTTCTTGCAAGGTAAACGGGTACAAACTGTTTATATAATATAAATATATATTATTATATATTTAGTTAAGCATTTTATTAAGTAAAAACTAATTTACCAAAAATGTCACGTTTTAGGTTTTTCAATTTAACTACTAAAGAAATGCTTGAAAAATTTTGAAACTCAAGCGACACAATATCGGAAAATACATTCCATAAACTATATCATTCTCCCTGATGTAAATTCAATGCGCAGCAAATTCTTTCCGTTGCAAATTACGATCCTTCATATGCAATTTCAGTCCCCAGTGTCATTTGTTTTGTAACATAAAAATGACGAATGCTTTTGAAATAACCTTGTAATCATTGTTATTTGAATGTCAAAATAAATGCCTTGCGTCAAAAGAAAATAAGCATTAAAAATACCAAAGAATTCTTACTGTCGCAAGCAAACTCAGTTTATTTTATGTTAAAGAACGTGTGTGTGTGTGTGTGTGTGTGTGAGAGAGAGAGAGAGAGAGATAGAGAGAAAGAGAGAGAGAGAGAGATAAAGAGAGAGAAAGAGAGAGAAAGAGATGTTTGTGTGTGTATGTGTGGTAATTTATTGGTGCTAATGAAAACAATAAAAATTAATAAAATTAGTTTTGCAGTTAGACAGTCATATTATTAATTCATTAACCAGCTTGACTTAAAACATTTTGTAGAATCATCTTCAAATAAACGTAACTTTATTGAAAAACATATTTTATCGAAATCTTTCGGCATAATTGTGCTTCGTAACTGTTTTCGATTTAATCTACATCACAATACCGAGATTTAAATAGGAAAAATGTATTGTTTAATGACTAATTTGAAACCGACTACAAATCGCTTTATAATTAACATGAGTTACAAATTACCTGTCAAGTTCGTATGACACAACAGTTGCCTAATTTGAGCCCTCTCCCTGATTAGAGCTTTCACATGCATTGTCAGTGTTTAATAATATTTCCTCGCGAGGTATTATGACCTGAGAGGTAAACAAAGGGATTTCTCCTGTCAGAACCAAATAAAATTACAAATAAAGAATTATGAGCGGCTGTTCGCTATTAAAGGGTGTTTTTTTAGAGGTATAGAACTTTAGGTTCAAATAAAACACCTTTAAATGATACAAATCGCCATGAATTTGGCTTTATTCGAAAGACATTTCTTTGCCATTTTTATTTAAATGTGATTTATGGTATATGGTCACTTCGGTTGGCTTACAGAACGTCTAATCGGGAAGTCCAATTTTCTATCACTTTTTGCAGCAATGGGGACCGTATATGTGAGTGATATGTGGCGAATATTCTTGTCCAAAGCGTCAATCGTCTGTGGCTTATCGGTGAAGACCTTAGACTTCACGCAGCCCCACAAAAAATAGTCCAGCGTAGTTAAGTCGCATGATCTCGCACGCCAATTCACGGGTCCATTAAGCGAAATTATTCGTTCACCGAAAGTTTCTTTCATTAAATCAATTGTGACACGCGCTGTGTGGCGTGTTGCACCGACCTGTTGTATATTCATGATGAAATGACAAACCAAACTAAACACAAAACAAGTTACAACTGTCAAAATGGCCCACAGCTCAAACAGTGTTCCCGACTTAAAGTTCTATACCTCTAAACACCCTTTACTTACATTTTGTTTCTTTTTCTTTCAATAAGAGTGCTAAAAGAAAGCAACAAAAATACATGTATGTTAATGAAAAGAAAATGGATTACTATAAACAGTTTATAAATGCAAGAAAGGTAAAAATAAAACTAAAGTAAAAAAATAATTAAATAAATTTATAATGTTGTGATAACATAATGACGGTATTTATATCATATCATACCGATACTCATTCATTTTTTGATGGAACAGTTTTTATTTTCACACTATATTTTGTTGACATATCTTGGGTTAAAAATGAATATCGTATTCAAGTTTATGAACCTTTTTTCTGTGGTCTTAATAGCTTAAAAACAATCAACATTTAATTTATTGATTGTAAAATTCAAACTATATTGGGAACATTTTTGTCACAACTTTAGTTGATGCACGTTTCTTGAACTAGAATGTTTTTACTGCATAACTGCATAAAACTGTTTTGGTAGGATAAAACTATGCAGCATAAAGTAACTAAAGGCCAATTTAAAACATTTTATATTGAAAGCAACGATGGGAGAAACATTTCTTGCCTGCATCATGTTATTGAATCTTTATTTTTGATGGTGTATCTAAACACACACTCAATTTTTTCAGCATGAGTAATGTTTTTTTTTCAAGGACTAAAACTTTCCTTCGGTGAAACACAAAAGTTAAAGCACCAAGACTATTAGACCTATTGTAATATTTGTTCTCTATAGGAAACTAGATTGTTTTTTTTTTCTTTTTTCTGAAATGACTCAATCCATTCCGTTTGGCGGAAAACAAAATAGTATATTTTCTTATTGCACTCATAATAATGGCATATATGAAATAAATATTTTTCTATTTTATTGCTAAAGATAGCCCTGGTAATTTAAACAGATACAGTGAAAAGTATCTCGTAAAATGTAATTTTCTTTTATAACATAATAAGCCAGATAAATAAAAAAAATTAATATTTAGCCCAAGCAATTGAGCAGAAAAGTATTTAAGTGAAGAGCATGCAGTATTGAAATTTTACTAAGATTTAACCGTTTAGTTATCGTCATGAAAAGTCAACTTGGTAACAACTTGATTGTATTATAGATTTTAAGTAGCATTAATATTTAATTTAGTACGCCATATTTTGCCGAACTTGATTCTGTCGTTGTTTCACGATTAAGTTAAGAAAATTCCATTTTGTAAAGTTCAAAGCTTTTTTTTACAGTTTTACGTAGAATATCTAAAATACCTCGGGTACGGTAAAGATTGTTTCTTACATCCCCGTATTTACCAACTCAATTATAAAAACATAATTTTCGTAGTACGTCTTATAACGGAGTACTTAGGAGTTAAAGAGGAGTACGTGCGATTTTTCCACGACTTTCAAGCATACACACAATGTACATAACACGCGTTTGACAACAGGAAAAGTTAAATTCCCGTAATGCGGTGCAACGAGGCATATTTCACACACACAACAAATTTTCTGAACTATAAACATCTTCCTAACGAGATAAAAGGATCAAATTTTCTTCCTTTTCTTTTTTTTTCTCCTGAAAAAAATGTATACTAGCGCAATTCAATCTCTTTTCTTTTCTTTTTTTGAAGAAGTAGTTTTGCATTTAACGACGATAATAACAACAGAAGTAACACTAAAAAAAAATGTGTAAGGTTATCAGTATTAATGGGTGTAACGTTACACGAATTCTGAAGTGTGTAGCGTGATTGCTTTAAAAACACAAAGTGTTGGGGGAACTTGCACGATGGTTTCAGTTGACTTCAAAGCGCATTCGTAAATATCAGAATCGGCACAGAGTAGGTTAACTCTTATTAGCAAAACGAAAATCATCCTTGGTTCCAGAAAGATAAAAGCTCTTGCTCTGCGACTTGTCTGAGATTCGCGCTCTAGGGTCGGTTCATGTTGTTTCCTCCATTCATGTTGTTTCCTCTCTTAGTGCAATAAAAATGTCTTGCTTGTATATTTAACTTATTGGTGTATATTGTTTGTTAGAACCATGAATTTGATAAATCGTTCAAGAAAGTCAGATGAAAGCTTAGTTTTTGCTAATCTGTAACTTTACGTAGAAATTAGTGAGACGTTACGCTATAACGCATTACCGTGGCAGAACACTTTCCACAAATGAAGCGTTACTTTAAACAAGTTATATCAGTTAAGTTTATCCAGAGCAGTGGAGGCAACTAGGTTGCCACCGATTTTATGGAGTAAGGTTACACAAAGTTTTTTACAGCGAACAACAATGATAATAATGATAATAACAACAACAGCAATAATAACAATCCTTCCTTCATTCCTAGCCAAAGCCCACGCTTGGCTGTTGAGCCATTAGGTGACGCGCTGACCAATATAGATGGGCCTCCCTGAAAAGATTGTCTTGGAGTTCTTTACTTTGGTCCAGAACAGAGCAAGTCGTCGGGTATTCCGCTATCCAGGCTCTGTAGCGACATCGGTGGCACTCTGATGGTGTCAAGACACCAATGCGGTTAGAAGTGTGTGGCAAAATAATCATGCCCTGCCCTCATCCTGAAAGCTGCTACGCTAACTGCACGGGGTAGATTGTAGTCAAGGGGACCTTCGGGGAAACGAGTTTCTACCTATTCCCGATGACAGTCTCTCCAGCCTCTGACAGGTTTCATCTTTGAACTGATGATTTTATCTGAAGCTTAACGGAGTGGAGAGTGCACGACTGTTTAGGTTGGGAAAGAGCTGATCCTTGCTTTGCCAGTTTGTCCGTCATTTCATTATCGCTTATGTTAACATGGCTCGGGAAAGGATTTAACTTTAGAGTCCGCAAGATCCTGCAAATAGTTCAGTTTTTTCCTATTTGTTATTATTGTTTTCATATATAGGGGAGAGTGACCCAAAGCGGGTAGTAGGCCTTCGTATGCTTCCCCATAATGTGTAAGCGGCGATGCATACGCATGCCGTGTTTACATGAACAGCCGAGAGTTTTTATCAGTCCCAACGAAGCAGTAGTGAAGCGGAATGGAGCGACCAGGATTTTAAAAAAAAATGATACAATTCTTTTTAAAAAAAAGATGTTTTGTAACTTATGATTAGTCGAAGACCAGCTAATTTTTTTGCTTGACAATAATATTACGTTTCTCCTACACCATTCACCTACAAACTATTATGTTTATTTTGTTTGCTTCTCTTTTAAATTTACTGTTATAATTATTGAGTTAAAAAACATGCCTTTGGGCAAAACAGGTATACGACTTAATCATATATTTATTTATTATTTCTTGACTCGTCTGCTGATTTAGATTTTCTTTTTCAACAGAATAAGTGTAACTTAAAAACATTTTTTTTTTTAGGATGGGAATTCATTAGCCTTTTAATTAAGTCATTTATTTATTTATGTTTATAAACAAATGTGCTGACTTTACATTTTATGAGTACAACTGTTTTACACTTTTTTTATGTAATGGCAGGTGGCTATTTATTTTTTTTAATCATTTATAACTTCATATTTCCTTGGAAAATGTACCAAACCACAATTAATTAAGCTTACCCGCTTTGGTTTCCCTGGTAAGGCAAAGCAGGTTTTTCAAATGTTTGTAAAAATTGATAATAAATAAATATTATATTTGAAACAATGCAAAAATCACTATTTATTTTTAAGTTCAAGAACCCTGCTATGAAATAAAACCAAAATTGGTGCGATTAAAATCCAAAAACTACAATTTTCGAGCATTTTCCGTTATTTTACTTGCTTCGGGCCACCCTCCTCTATAATGGCGAATGATCGAGTAAAGCTTCTGAAGTCATCAACAATGAAACTCTCTCCACGCCATGATAAGTTGATAATATTTTTTGGTAATGTTTGACATGCAAGGAAAAACTTTATTGTGACAAGGCTGAACTGGATCCGGAAACTTAACTGTTTTACTGGTAAGACTGTAATTTCAGGAACGGAAGAGTGGTCAATAATGAACGCTATCTACTGGCGTTAGGGATCAGATTTCAACTATCAAAATATCACCAAACAGGCAATGGCTTCGTTCAAATGTTAAAGCAATTTTACCCGTGATACCTTGACGGGCGATTTTCTAGTTTTAATAATAATAATAACACATTTTTTTTTAATCTGAGCAATTTCAAAAAAAAAATATTAATTGCATACTTTTATAACGGAAAAATACATTCAATGTATCTGTGATATACTTAAAATGTACCAGAAAAAAAATAAACTCATAATTTAGAATAAGTACTTTGACAATCTTATTGACAGTTAAGCACAAACAGATTTATTTTATTGAAATATGTTTCATATTGTATTTATGCACAGATTCTTTATATTCTCTACAAATTATGTAAATATAGGGATTTTTTCCAGCATATTTATTTCAACAAAGATCTCGTCAATAATAGCGTAATTTATATTTTTCACCCTTTTGTGACGTGCGGAAATGAAGAAGCTCGTTAGCGTGCGATAGATAACTTTCTGACTGGGTCATTAACTGATTTTGATACAAGAAAGATAAACCTCGTTTTGTAAGTATAACTGTATACCACATACGCGCTGAATTGATATTTATAGTTGAGTTGATGTTTAAATTCGGGGCAAGAAACGCTTTAAAATCCATGTTTAGAATAGCAACTAACTTTACTTGTTCCGAAATCACTATCAACTTCTCAACGAGAAGGATCTATCAGAAAAAGCATGAAATTAAATATTTTAAATGATAAAAAATCAGATAATTCGCAAAAAGTAAAAAAGGAATGATGAATTATCGAATTTAACTAAAAATGTGCATAAAGCTAGTGTTAAATAAACTTCGTTTAAATGGTTTCCCTTTATTTGCTACGGATACATTTTTTTTTTCTTCGAAGTACCGATTGTTTCCCAAATACAAGAGAGCGAATGTATAATGGGGTGGTTTCCTTCAGTCAAAAGTACTACTTTTAGTTATTGAAATGGATAAAATGAGCAAAAAAAATTACATGGACCCAGAAAATACCTTCATTTTCCCGACAGTTTTTTTTTTAATTATTTTTTTTAAATGTCCAATTTTTCAAACAAGGCGTGGTCTTTATGTCGCCACAAATGAGGCACTTTGACGTATCTTTCTACCACGGTTCCACGTTATGATAATCAAGCAGTGAATTAAAAGTGCGCTCTACGCTTGTTATCAACCACATGGTTACCAATACACGTGAGTAAAGATGCGAATTAAATATTTTGTTCTATGAATGGCAACATTGAATGGCATTTCATCATTTGTGATGTCACACGACAGAAGTGTAAACAATGGAAGCGCAGAGATTTAAGTTTTTTTTTTTTAAACATTAAACTTAAAGAAATTATTTTAAAAATGGCCAGATCCTATGTTTTTAAACATGCTCTTTCAGAAAAAATACTTTTAAAATTTTGGAAACGACCCCATTACTACGGTATTGTTTCCTTAATTCAAGGAAATATAAGATATTAGGCCACTTTAATTTGAAAATCAGTTACATAATCCAAAAAATGTTCTAAATATACAATAGTACAAAATACATTTTTATCACAGCCGAATTAAATTTCAAAACTATGGAGCTATTGTTATTATTCATTGATATTGTTTTTGCTAAGCATTAATACGTTAAGATATCCCTTAAAAGTGCGAATGAGCTTGTCTAATATAGATTTTTGTGTATTAAGTAAGTAGTTTGTAATGTACATATTTTGTATCTAAATAAGTGATGCTTGCTATAGTAATCGGACAATAATTATGAATGATCATACGTTATTGGCGATATAATTTTATGTATATTTACGAGAAATATACAACGTTTTGTTTAATCAGAAAACTGATATGCACCAGCACTTAACCCTGGAATTTTCATCCACAATGTGAGTTGGGACCAGTGCGCAATTTTCATAATCCTTTTGTACTTCTGTTTTTAATTCTTAAATGGAAGATCAGTGTAAATACGGTGTGCTTTTGTCTCAAAGACGTCACAGAAGGTTTAGCTAAACTGTAGAATAAACTTATTTTTACTTATATTTCTCATTTTCTAAACCTTTTATAAAAACAGGATTACCTTTTAGGTTTATTTTTCCTTCTTTTAATCTATAATTTAAAAATCAATGTTTGATTTTTTTCAAAGTACTCCAAAATTAGGCAGACCTCTTAAATGCTCATCCAGTGAAAAACATCAACATAAATTTTAAGTGTAGTTTTGTAGCTTTGTGTTTTTGCACTCGAATTGAGAAAAATGCAGTATTTAATAAACAAAACATATTTGACTAAGTATTTTAGTTAGGTTTAACAGGAAAATGAATAGTTTTTTCCAGTCGCAAAATTCGAGTAATGTAATAAAATTTTACATGATTCGCTTTTTTTTTAAGGCTTTGTCTAAGTTATAGCAGTAATATAATACCGTAATTTTAAATATCAGTATGTATGTTTTAAAATGGTACGAAACTTTTATCATCTACAATGCATATATTTTAGAAAAAAAGTTAATAAATTCAAGCTTTTTGCAAAGTAATCGTAGCAGAGATTTTCATGTTAAATAAGAGCTATTTTAAAGATAGTAACAATATTTGAATAAGCTAGTACTATAGGTTGTATAGCTAAAACTCGAAAAGATTTGGCTCAAGTTCAACGCAAAAGTTTTGCGACGTTAACATTGCATTACTGAACTAACCAATTTTTCAAGTGGATAATAAACTGTGAAGTGCATTCATATCTATTATTCCTTTAGCATAATTTTGCTTTGTTAAAGCATTTTGTCTGAAAATCTGAGATAAGTGCATTTTATACATCTATACATATAATAAAATAAGATGTTTGTGTGTGTGTGTGTGGCGCGCATCCCGGGAAAACGGTAAGGCCTAGAAAGATGAAATTTGGTATACAGGTGTAGTTTTTGCTGAAGTTGTGCACCTCGGGCTTCGATTTTTGATATTTTAATTAGAAAAAAAGTTATTTAATGTTTCATGTGATTTTTAGCACTTTTTAGTACTTTTAACCTCACAGACCCCGAACCAATCGCGTCAGACAAATATTTTTTATACTATGGTGTCGGTAATTTAATTTTAAATATGATGAACTAAAAAATTTTGAAGATAGAGCAATTTTTGTATTTTTTATAGATTTTTGAAAAAACCTTTAATTTGCATTTTTTTCTGGGTTTAGTTTTTTCGAAACCTATCCTGTGAAAAGTATTGAACCCTCAATTCTAAAATTTTAGTTGGTAATAGTAAAAACACTTAGCCCCCTTCAGAAGAAAAAAGTTTTTAAAAATACGCAATAGTTTTTTTTTTTTTACAATTTTTTTAATGCAGAACGCAACGCGAGCTGTTCGCTTGCCGGCTGAGTTCCGAACTTACCTCGTCACGTGATCCAACTGAAATCGTTTACCTTCTCTTCACCTTTTTTTTTTTTTTCAGTTTTTTATCTTTTTGCAAGCGTTACTTTTTGCGCACTACGGGGAACATAGAACCTTTTTTTTTTGCGGGCTATTTTGATGAAATAAATAAAGCCCGCGATTTGTTGCATGATCTGTGTTTCTGCTACGGATTGGTGGTAAGGTTAGGTAGATACAGAGATAGAGATTGAGTGGACAAAAAAATTTTTTTTTCGAAAAAAGATTGTTAATTAGTGGCAGAGGTAGATATGCAACGATCGTATAGATAGATAGATAGATAGATAGACAAATATAGAGGTCGATATAGTAGATGGACTGCAAGAAAGAGACATACCCATCATTTAAGGAACTTCAAGGGGTGTCAATGTCCCCCCCCCCTACACACACACCATGACTTTGAAAAAAACAATATTTTCACATAAAAGTGGGAGTGCTTTTAGTTATTTTTCGACAAAATTTGCATGAAGAGTACGCCGTTTGTGTTTCCCCTCCCCTCCTTTAAAAAGTATTCCAAACGACGGAACTGGAGATAGGTTTAGAAAATATTTTATTCAAACTACTAATGATATAGATAGATATAGTTTGATTGATACCGCCACGAAATTTTTCTAAGCAGCCGCCGAAGGTGGCAACATTGGCGTAAAAAGGCGGATGGTAACATTGATATATAAAGAAAGACATTGATTAATACCGTCGCTAAATTGTCTAAGCAGCCGCCGAAGGCGGCAACTCTGGCACAAAAAGGCGAATGGCGTAAAACCTCGGACCAGCTGGTCGCCGCAGGCGGCTAGTAAGCAATATAACAACATATAAGTGCTCTATGTATTGTTATATAATAACAATAAATGTCTCTTGCATTGTTATTCAACAAATTTTTCAAAAAATCGTTTTCTATTCTAACCATAATAATTTTACTAATGCATTAAAAATTAAAAATAAAAAAAAAACATTTTTGCTTAAATTTCAAAGAAGGAGTAAAAGTTTCAAATACGTTTTATTTCATACGTAGCAAGTACAAGAAAAAATTAGTTCTATATTGATGATATTCCACGTTTCTGTTTTTTAAATGCTGATATTATTAATGCTTTTCTTATGTAGAGGAACACAAAATAAATTAGACTACTAATATAATTTATACGTTTTTTTCTCATTTATTAACGGATGATGTGAAACGCAATACTCGTAAATATGTAGCTGGAGAATAAACATTTCTCATGATTCAGCAATAACTATAAGACATAATCTTCCTGGAATAAAATGAGACTATGAAGAAAAATATTTTTATGATAAATATATTATTATTTTATATAAGCAGTCATTTTCATGCAAGCAGCCATTTTTATTACAAACAGTCATTTTCATGCCATCGTTATAGTTTGAATGTTTTGTGATTGAAACATATAATTTTAGCGATTATTTTACGGAATAGTTTTTAACCAGGAAATAAATATAAATTTATCTATTTTATTTTGAAAGTATTTAATCAAGAAATCTCACTCTTTCACTTGTCCTCACAGCTGACAAAAATTATTTCATACAATGGTTCATACAATAGTTCGTAATACTTAGATTTAGATTAGCAGTTAGTTCTAAATGTTATCACGTGAAGAACACAATGATAACATGTTTTCAACACTTGCAAATACAAAGAGGTTGCCACCAAAGAAACATAAAATGTCTCATTGCTCTAAATGTTCGTCTAAGAGGTACATTTGGTACTGTCCTTGTTTGAGAATTTATCCAGACTTTTGGCTTGAAGTGATCTTAGTTAAACACACCATAACTACATGTGCCCGTGTTCACATGTGCCACGTGTTTACATGTGCTCCGTGTTCGCATGAGCTCCGTGTTCACATGAGCCCTCTTTACCCCTTACTAAGAGATGTTTACTTTAATTATCTTATTCTACATAGCTTTCTAAACATCTGAATTTAACTATTTTTTCTCTTCGCATCTAACTTTCAATGAACATAGGATTTTTTTTTTTTTAGGATCTGTAGCAATCTGCCCATTTGCGATTTGTATCTGAGAGAAACGTGCGACTGTTGGAGTAAGTTTTTATTGCTCTCGATTTATATTTATTTTCTTATTTTACACTTTTCACTAGAAACGGTCCCTAGAAATTAATGAAGCTTCCAAGAATCGACAGCGTCTAGCAGCACGCAGAGTACGCCTTTGCTATACCTGACAAGCCCGTCCACGTAAAAACTGGCATTCACAGTCTGTCCAGGTTGTTTACGAACACCCTGCGAACGCCACCACGACGGTCGAAACAGCAAACGAGCATTGATTTGACCCTTGATTTGCTTATTCTATCTTTCTTTGCACTTGTTGGTGTGCTACTAGGCGCTCAAGAGTTTGATTTCCGGGTTTAGCTCAAACAATTTGATGACGTCACCGTTCAGGATTTGTTTTTCCACCTTCGATCATGTATCACCAACCGGAAGAGATACAATAGAGGGAGTGAAGACTTTCATTCGTGAAACAGAGACACAAAGTCAAGTGATAGACTTTTAAGCAAAGCATTGGAAAAAATCAGGTTTCCTTCGCTACTTTCACTCAAAACGTGTCATTTATTCGTTGTTGTTAAGTCACGTGACTTGAGATCGTTGCTCAAGCGTTTGAGAAGTCAATGATTCGACTTACTTCATTATAATTCCATATCTAAGCGTATTGCGACGAAACTTCTTAGCAGAGGTTCACGGAAAATGAAGAGCTTACTCTCCGCTTAACCGTAGGCGACTATAAAAAAAATAAAAGCTTCTTTCGAATGCTCCCCACTACCACACCCATGTTTTCTGATCCCCTCCACCTCTTCCTTTCCGCTACAGAAAAACAGTCCTACTACGTTTTGATCCTACACTGTAGAACAAGAATCTCTACTGACAATTAATATATATTTATCATGAGCAGAAAGAAAATTCGAAATAAAATTTATACTAGAGCAAGTCATTAGTAGGAACATTCAAGTATTCATAAGAAAACCCATTTCTTAGGAATTAGTTTAATCAATGTCTCTGTCATTGTGTAATTTCTTAATATAAAGCATTGCTGCAGTCCAAACTAGTATCACCAGCTGTATCGTCTTACGTGTCAGAGTTTAGCTACTTTGCAATTGCATTTATTATACTAAACGATTTTCTTATTTTTCTTCCAGTTTTTAGCCTACTTTCCCAGTAAAAGTCAGAAAGCGAAGAAAAAAGCATGAAAGAAGGCTAAAAAAATCTTAAAAATATCGCGAAAAACAAAAAAAATGTCGAAAATAAATAAAATAATTAAATATTTACCGAAAAATTAAAAATTGGAAAGTAGGGTATTGAGATGGGGGAAAATGTCTGTCGATCTGTCTGTCTGTCTGCCCCCCCCCTCCAATAACTTTTGACTGAATAGTCCAATTCCAACAAACTTTTTTTGTATCGCAAGATCTCGGTGAGGAAACCTCATTCCCATAGTTCACTTTTTGAACAATTGTTCGTTCAATTTTGAACAGTTCAAAAAAACATAACTTAGCAGCGAATTTGCTTCAAACAAACTTTTTAGAAAATAGTCCAGTCGTATTAGACATTAAAATCGCAAAGAGCGGTGTAGTTCTGATTTTTTAATATGATGTTTAGGTCAATTAGGGCTGTGTAAATCTAAGTTTGCAGTTATCAAAAACCTGTGCTCGCTGCATAATTCGCAAAAAAACTGCGAAATTTTCGGACTTTTTTAGTTTTTCCTTTATAATTCCTAAACTATCCATTTTTGGATTCTAAATGTGGACACCGGTTTTAAAGCACTTTGAAATTTAAACAATTTAAGCTCAAGTGACGTTCTGTACGACCAATAGTTTAGGAGATATCGTAAAATTGGCCAATTTTGGCGAAAAAAAAAATGCTTCGATCACATTCCACGCCAAATATGGACATGAATTCCGACTCTAATTTAAAAAAAAAAAACTGAGCATACTGTTACAGTACATTTAATTGGTTTTCATTTAAGCCAAAAACGAAGTTTGTAGATTCAATAGTTCTTTCACAATTGCAAAACAGACAAATAATCGGAAAATTCGATATTTGATAAAAGGAGGTAAAAAAACACTACTCAAGAATGTATGGAAGATCCTATTCTAAAAAAAGGGGGCATAGAATGTCATAATACGACTCTAATGTATTTTTATGTAATTTATGTGTACTGATCAGAGACAGCGGTTACAATAAACTTAAATATAGGTCAATGATTAACAGCACTATGCAAGTAACGCAAACATTCCTTCCCCTACGTATCTATGTCTTTAAAATTGATGAATTTTCTGCTCTATTTCATTTTTCGACTGGAAAGTTATCTACCGAGTTTGATTTTGAAAAAGTAATATTTTTGAACAAAAGACTTTTAGTGCAAAACCCTTCCCATTAGAATAAGAGAGATATAAACAAAAGAAAAGAGACAGAATGATTTCAAAAGGTTGAAACTGTATTAAAATGTTAGTTTTATGTTAAAAATTATCTACACTTAATGTCCTGGTTTCGATGGTGCATTTGAGGAATACGATCGTACTCCCGATAGTAGTGGTAGATCAATGTTTTTCCATTTTATTGTTTTTTTTTTTTTTTTTTTCATTTTTTCGATTAGAATGGCAAAGTTGTTGAGGTCAGTCTTTTCAAATGGCAGAATGCACAATGCTGAGCAGCTAAGATCAGTTCTGCAACAACAACGTACTCCCATACATTTCTTCTTGCACTAAAATGAGAGAAATCTGAAAAGGGTGGGTGAGGCTTGACCGCTTAATGTTATAATTGGTGATGAACCAATCTCAAAATTTATGTTGGTCTTCACCAACTCCGATTTGAGGCATCCTTCTCCTCTGACAACCATTAGTTTACTTGTCGGTACTTGCGATACGAATAGAATGAAGCTACTCTTTTGGTTGAAGACTAACAAAGACGGTTCACAGTTGCATTACATGCTTTTTTGAGGAACAGGTAGAACTGAATACTCTGTCGCAGAATATCGGGGGATGCCTCATCTCCATACAGAGCAACTAGCTCCATCTCTACAGCTTCGACTAAAGCTTCGGGACTCATCTCAGGAAGGAAAGCTATGATGGCCAGGTCAACCTTATACCAGTTCTTTGAAAAACACAGCACAGTTTTGTTTTTCTTTGCCAGACATGGGAAGATGTGATATCACATCCACTAACTGCGTAATGAAAAAGTACAAATCTAAGAGGCATTCCATTTTTCCACTGTTGAAAAACAAAATTATAATAAAGCTGAATACAAATTAACTGGACTTCAGCACTTTTCTCTAAGGAAATATTTTGAATGTTTGTGACAAAAACAGCAAAAAAAAAAAAAGTTCCACATCCTCTTTATTATCTATCACGATTTGTTGAGATGTACTTTTTTCGATTACGGTTCGGATAATGTATCAACCAGTTTTTCTAGTTGTTTTTTCTTCAATGCCCTCAAGTCCCAATCTAGGGAGCAACTCGTCATTGATATGTCGTTTATTACAAGATTTGGAATGGCGTTTATTAAGGAGCACTCTGATGTTGAGAAGTCAAATAAATCATATTACGCTAACGCGCAGTCGTTCTGACGTATCCGAAGACAGTAAAAATGTCCCAGAGTCATTCCAGTTCTCCAAAAAATTTAAACATGAACATAATTCATTAAACTCACCAAAAAAGCACACAGCTGAATTGTTTAATGTGCTACAGCTATTGATTAGTTCTTTCAGGATCTCCTTTAGTTTCTTTAGAACCTGTTCATCACACAAGTATTCTCACAAACTATGAACAAACTGATTGATTCGTAAAACCGTGAACTTTCTTTTAGTGTACATAAAAATCCTTTGAATTCATTCCATTTTTCACATCCTATGTAAATAAAGGTGAGAATTTTTTGAGCAGAAATCAAGACCTGCTAATTGAAAAAAAAGGAAGCATTTTGGTTAATGTTTCTAGATGCAACCCTATTTTCCATGCTTTCTGCTAGAATGATTTTTCAATAAGTGTAAGCATTCGATAATATTGCGCTTTAAGTGTACATAGGGTACATTTTTCATTCTAGGTTTTCAGCTAATGCTTTACATTTGATATGATGAACCTGGACAGTTTCATTTTCTTTTTCAAAAAGAATGAGTGAACTTTTATTTTCATTTATTCTTTGTTTCTCTGCTCGTCCGTCTTTGGATAATTGAATCTCAATACAAATTCGTCAGATACCAAAATTATTCTTTATTTAAAATAAAACTCGGTATGTAACTTTCCAGTCGAAAAATGAAATAAGGCCGAAAATGCATCAATGTTAAAGGCATAGATATGTAGGGGAAGGAATGTTTGCATTACCTGCATAGAGGGCTGTCAACTATTGGCCTATTTATTCTTTTTTTAACCGCTCTGTTATGCCAGCACACATAACTTATATAAACACAGATTAGACTCTTAATATATCATTCTTTGCCTCTTTTTTTAGTAGAGCATCGTCAAATTGTCTTGAAAACTGTTTTGTCTCATTTCATCAAAAATCGAATTTTCCGGTTCTTTGTTTGTTTTGCAAATGTTAAAGAACTACTGAATCTACAGACTTCCGTTTTTGCTTAAATGAAAACCAATTAAATGTACTGTAACCGTACGCTCAGCCTATTTTTTAATTAGAGTGGAAATTCGTGTGCATATTTGGCGTGGAATGTGATCAAAACATTTTTTTTAGTGCTGGTAAAAAAAATTGCATCACCCTCGCATTTTCACAACAATGGGATTATGTGAGAAGTTTTGGTTGATCGATTAACGATGAATGTATGTGAAATTCTGCAAAATTTATGAAATAAACATTTAACAGCAGGAATCCGATAATTGTTTACGTAGATCGGGGCTGTTTTCCGGGCTAAGGTAAACTACTGACACCATGCTCATTTTTCCATTTCTGAACCTGCGTGTGAGTTTAGAGAAAACAAATTACTCAACCCCATGTCCATTTCAGTCTAATTTAAGGCGGGAAAAAGGTTTTAAAACTGTTAATTACCAGCTTTGCCCTATGGCACGGAGCAGAATCATCCTGGAAAATGACGTTTGGAACTGAAGTAAAATCATCCTGGATAGTAAAAGCAATTTCTCCTCCAAACGGCCAATATACACCTCAGCGTTTACTGTTCTTTGTATAAAGTGAAGCCCACCAACTCCTTGATCAGAAATACATCCCCAAATCATCTGGGATACGGGATGCTTGACTGAGTGTTGAAGGCAGTCGGGATGATATTCCTCTCCTTTGCTGTGCGGGTGATGCAATTTTTTTTACCACCACTGTATTTTTCGCCAAAAATGGCCAATTCTAGGAGTACGTTATCTCCTAAACTATTGGTCGTACAGAACGCCACTTGAGCTTAAATCGTTTGAAATTTATTGAGCTTTAAAACTTGTATTCACATTTGCCAATAAAAGTTGGATAGTTTAGGAGTTATGAAGGAAAAACTAAAAAAAAAAAGTCCGAAAATTTCGCAGTTTTTCACTAATTACGCAGCGAGCACAGGTTTTTGAAAACTGCAAACGTAGATTTACACTCCCCTAACTGACCCAAACAGCCTATTAAAAAATCAGACCTACATCGTGTTTTGCGATTTTAGCCCCTTTTTTGTATAATATGACTGGACTAAAAAAGCTTTTGACAAAAACATGCATTTTAAATAACTTTTTGATTTGAACAATTTTCCGTTCAATTTTGAGTAGTTCAAATCCCTTAACATTAGCGCCAACTGTGATCCTGAAACTCAATGTAGATTCCGAGATTGAAGGCGGATTTACTTCAGAAAATTTTTGTTGGAAAAAGAAAGCTCTTGACAACAAGCTCCAGACTCCGACTTCGAGAATTGTGGGGAACCAAACTCCGACTCCGACTCCTATACCTGAAAATTAGTTGAACTCCGACACCCGGCTTCGGCTCTGACTTCGTAGTTTTGGCAAAAAGTTATACAAGAAGGGAAAATGACTGACTCTTGGAAATTTGACTCCGACTCCAACTTTTTTATCTCAAAGTATGTCCGACTCCGACTCCGAAAACATTGGCAGAGTTGTGCACTTTAAGCGACATAACTGATTCTTACTCCGAGTCTTTGAATTAAATACCTTCGGCTCCCGAATCTGACGCTGTTGTCCCAAAATGAGATTGACTCCGACTCCGACTCCGACTCCGCAGCCATGGTTTCTACTGAGGAATAATTATTCCTAACATGATTTGTTTTTATTGTATTCAGTTATGGGCTGAGAAAATCGGAGTCCTTTATGTTTCCACTTAAAGATACGCGCAGATGATTTTTTTTTTTTCGACAATGAAAATTATTTGTTTAAGTGGATATTTTATTGTTTTTATTATTATTATTTTTTTTTTTTTTGAAATTACATTAATTAATTTTTAAAATTATTTTTTGGCAACAGGGAAACACATTTTTTTTGATATGATGTATTTATTTTTATGAGCTCTTTTTAATTTTATTTCTTTTTCTTTTCTTTCTGAAAGCGTCTAAATATTTCTTTTAAAATTTAATAACATGTATTTGCTGCTTTGTTTGAAAGGTGCAACTAATTTATTTGTTCGTTTATTTATAGTTTACGCTTCAGATTCTTAAGATGAGCGAGGCATATTTTATTTCTAGAAATCGGCTTAAAATATTTTTAAAAATATGGTATAAATAATTTGAGATTTTAGCTAATGTTGAATATTTTTATTAGATACTAGAAAGTCGATTGGTATACGGGAGAGTAGGCTCTTATAGTTCTGGACGGAACTATTGGTTTTATTTTTCACTGATATTATCAATTGTTGACACCATGTTAATTAAAGAAATGCAAAGTACCTGTTAAGGTTTATTTCAGTCATATGCCCCGCTCAAAAAAATGACCTTTTAAGATTTAAAACTCTTTATCAAACACATTGGATATTTATGACACATAAAGTTTAAAATATTTGTTTTCCCTTTCCTCAATATAAAATATTTTTAACTGGAAATTTCGGTGACGCATTTCTACATGTGACCTTGGCCTTTTCTTGTAACGTTATGTTTGAATTGACGCATACAGATTTCTTGCCTGTATCATTCTTTACCTTTAATATCTAAGCGTTTGCGACGTATTAGGTACTTTTATACACATTACTGCCTCAGATAATTTTAAAATATGGGTGGTTTTGTACAAAATATGCTCGTAAATTTGACTAATTGTTCGGTTGTGCCTTTCCAAATTTACATACACCAAAATTTATGATTTCAAGCTATGCCAAAACAAAATCATTTCAAAAAGTTTTGCATGACTTCTTGTTTGAACTAACTAGATTTGAAATTAAAAAGCTCAAATTCCCAAATTCTTTTGAGAAAGTCTTAAATCTTTCCTGAATTCAATTAGTCGAAAATAGTTTAGCCTCCTTGATAGACAGCTAAGAATCACAAGACTTTTGATGAGTGTTTTCTGGTTAGACTTATCTACATGAATATATGTTTTTTCACAAAGCAAAAATCAGTTCTCCACTGCGGAATAATAATGTGGGATGTAATATAAATTCTTTCATAAGATTTAGTAAGTGAGAGAAAATTTTTGCCTCTCAAAAAACATGACCGTAATATTTCGCTTAACACCTCGTTTTAACTGACAAGAATGATTGCGTCAGAGAACCCTTCATTTAGAGGAAATGTGGTATTATGAAATAAAATTAATATTATGAACTAGTCTGAGTCCACCTATGATAAAATGCAGTTAAAGAAAAAACTGACCAAAAAAATTGTGAGCTATATTTAAAGAAAGAAAAGCGTGAGTGAAGCCCAAAAATGTAAGGGAAAAGTTACCAAAAGCTATTTTAAAGCTATTGGACACCGGAACATTAAACTTTGGCTTTTAATTGAGGTATATTCGAATACGAAATATCAAGTATCTGAATAGAACAAACTTTAAAAAAATAATTATTTGTACGAGTTGCGGGAGTGACCGTACGGTCGCTCCCGCAACTCCGCAGAAAAAACAAAAATTATTATTATTATTATTATTTTTTAAGGGGAGGGGAGGGAGGGTTTTGCAATTTCAAAAAATTGATTTTTTTTATTTTTTCTTTCCTCTTGTAGTTAAACATTTCAAAAATATGTTCAAAAAATTTCAATTCATTTCGAGCAAAAAAATCTCAAAGTTATTAAATATTCAGTCTCAAACTATAGCTCCGACAGCTTCTGAAGAATGCAGCAGTTCCAACAGCTGCGGACACTCAGAATGTCACTGCTGCTTGCTTGGAATTAGTTAAATATAATATGAATAAATAGAATACAAGAAAAGAAGAGGCTAAGGAAATCGAAGCTGATACAGGAGCTGTCTTCTATGGAGCTGGAATTGATGCTTTTTAGCTTCTAAAACTTTAAACGCGTTTTTCTCCAAACTACCTTTTCCAAGTCAGTGTTTACTTCCATTTTAAAATCAATTAACCAATTCATTTCAAATTTTGCACACACATTCTGCATATAAAAAATGTACTCCTACGTTGAGTTTAATTTTTAATGCCTTTTTTATTAACAAAATAGTGGAATTCTTCGTGAAGAATAGCTGTTTTAAAAATTGTTTTCGCCAAAAATTTGAAATTCAAATAAAAACAGAGTAAAAATCTCTAGAATATTCTTCAAACCATACATAATATTGTACAAAAGGTTTTATTAAATTTATTCAAACCTTTTTCTTAAAAAAAAAATCGTAAAAAAAATGAATAGTTTGACGCTGAAAACCTTACCCGCCCCTTAAGTACAGGAAATACGTTTAGAAATTTGATACGGTGAAATCCCGCAACAACGAAGTTCAAAAGACGACAAATTTTGCTCTAATAAGGACTGAAAATGCGCTTCGTTAAAACAAATATTTTACTGTCTTGGTATTAATTGGACCCATAGTTAAATGTACTGCATCTTATTATACATAATGGTAACCTATGTCCGTATAGACAAAGATTAAAAGCAAAAATTTTAAATGTTGAAAGTTTAGTGTAATAATATACAATAAAATATATTTTACTGAATTTCTCATCTAAATATTGTGCAATTTGTGTAAATAAGTAGAGCAATATTCAGATAAAGAATCATATATTGTCCTTCCACAATAACTTTCTTTTTGACGTCATTTCTCCTAAAGATAATTAAAATAAGTACTAAAGTTATCACTGAGTAGGAAGTACAAAAAAAAAATTGCTAAACATTTCTACTCAAAATCTCACTTTCTAACAATTATTTTTTCAATGAAATTCACATATAAACAGGGTGCCATGAATCCCTAGCGAATAAAAAAAAATACCTTGGTTTCTCGTTGTTTCAGAATTCGAAATTTTCAGAAGCCATGTTGCACTGAAGCCTCGTATAAAATCTGTGAAAAAAACTACATGGCTCCTAGAATTGTTTCTTTGCTTCGAAGATTTCATAGTTTTTATCGGGTTCTTAACATGATAAATATAAGTTATTAACAATTTTGTAAAGATGATAATTATTTTTTATTAAACGAAAAATCCACAAAAGCATATAGATTGAGGGAAATTATTCAGACGCTTGAATATGTTCGTGTCGGCGTTAAAAATAGCTAAGTAACATTATGCTTTCCCGCACACAAGATTTATTGCCTATTTCTAGCTGTGACACACTAACATGTCTTCCTTCAATTGATAATGTTTCTGGTGCATGAAGAACCAGACAAGAAGTAGGAGATTCAATAATGTACTTAATTTCATGGTTCGGCGAGCAATACATGTTAACAAGTATCCTTGTCTTGGAGTGCAACATAAATTCGGAAATGAAATAACTAAATAATGTTGCAAATGCTAACAAAACTATTTTTTTCAAAGGTACAAAGTCATTTTAGTAATTTAATATATTTTAGTATTGTATTTCTGAGTTCGATTTTCTGAAGTAATTACACCGGTTTATTTACAGGAAAAATAAGATATATTTCAATCATTCAACCATGTTTTTTTCTTAGGAGCCAGTTTTTTTAAGGATCAAGCGGGCTGGATAGTTGACATTTTTGTTTTTGCTGAAATTGTCAGGCTATGTGCCTTATTTAAAACCATTAAGCACGCGTTTTTTTCGCAAAAAAAAAATAAATAAATAAAAATAAAAAAAAAACTTTAAGTTTTTGGAGGTCAAAGTTGGATTTAATTCGTTTTTTCAAGAAAAACATAACAATTTACATATACCAATACTTTTTAATTTAAGAGTGAACCATGGCACTGGTAATTATTTTGTGTTCTTACTATATCCTCAATATCTGTTAGTACATAATTAGTTGTGGTTGACTCATTTCGCAAATGTCAGGGGTCACTCAAAGTTGTGCGAAAAAAAAGTTTTCTTCTGCAACTTTGACCGTCGAAATCTTCTTGCGCCAACAGTTAGGTATGCATCAGGTTATGTTTGCGTGTAGTACATATTTCAGTAAATACATACCATAAAGTAGTATCCAAAAAGAAAGATTTGTGTTTTTTCCGAACTAGTCTGCAAACATTTTCCGAGGTTAAAGAAACGAACTGTGAAAGTTTCAGTTAAACCGGCAGAGTAGTTCTCGATTTTTGCGCGTCTATACACACAGACGATTTTTGGAAACTTCATTTTATAATATGTAGGTATGAGGACGATTCATTCAATAAAAACAAAGGAAAATTATTCTACTAAAAGAAAAAATATATGATGTCTTAATTGCTTTATGGTGGAGAATATGAATCGAAAGTTACAGCTTAAACTGCAAAAATTCGTTATATGGAACATTATTTTATTAAAAGCATGGAAATAACTACTTTTTAAAATATGTATATATATATATATTTTCCTGTGTTATCAAATCCAGAGCAACATTTATTTTTAAATATAATTCTCGGGAGACGAAGAAAAAGTGCGAAATATCCGAACAAGTGATGTAGTGAGGCGCAATGTAACAAGTGGTTTCTGTGCCAAAATGTATCATGTTTGTATTTGAATGGCCACATATTCCAGAAAGTAGTGGTACTAGATCTTTAATAAAAAAGTATTATCAAATTTTATTAACGGAAGAATAACGGACATGGATGATTTTCTTTATTAGTATCTGCAATATCTTATTGCGAAGCAAAATTTTATGATGATAATAAATTGTAAAGATATTGCTCCCACATATTGGACACGCTTATCTTCAAGATGGAGGTTCAGTGAATGTACGGATATATTAATATAAAAAAGGTTTTATGGGCTAAATATTGATTTGAATATGTAAGTCATATAAAGAATGAAACAGAATGTATGCATCAAAATGTATGTTTTTGTTCCATTGAATTTAAAAAATACTTAAGACAGCAAATGAAAAATATCTTTTTCTAGTAGCAACAATAACAAATTCTGCTAGATTCGACTTGTCGACTTGATCATTAATTCTTTGTAATTGCTGTGAACGAAAAATTGGAACAACTTTTTTTTCTTCTTCCGATACAAGTAATTAATGAAAAGTAAATATATTTGGGTTTAACTTTCCTTCTTGTCTTCCTGCTTCCACTTCTCTGCAGCACGCTGTTTTTCTTTTCAACTGATTGAAAATTTTATATATATTTTTAAATAATAATAAAAAAAACGCGCGAATTTCAATCCACACATTCGCCGTTTCTCAACTACTAAAATCTCTTCCGTAGAAGAAAAAAAAAGTTTTTCTTCCTACAATAGTTTTCTTCATATTTATAAAATTTTCAAATTATCATTGCGAATTTAATATGAACTGAAATAAAATAAAAACATCAATGGCATAAACAGTTTAAAGTAAACAAAATTTTTTATTACTTACACTACAAATAATTTTTTTTTTATTTAACATCACCAAGAACATTTTCGTAGTTTCGTAGAAAAAAAATGTAAGAAAAATGCCTTTATCAGTCAAAAACTGCATAAAAGTAACAGAAAATTAACGAGTTGTTTTAATGAGTGAAAAAATAACTCAAAATGTAATGAATGTTAGGTGATAAAAATAAATATAAATAGCGAAAATAGAGACATTTAAACGTTAAAATAGAAAAAAAAATCATGAACGTGATGAAAACAAACATTCTAACACGTAACTTTTAAAATATTTCAGCATGAATTTGCAGGTTTGTCACAAAGAAAAAGGTTGTGAGGGTAGAAAAAATAATCCAAATAATTTGAATGCCTTAAGGATAATTCTTATGTTTTCTAAACGAGTTAATAAAAATGCATTAAAGAATCTTTCTGAACTAGAAAAATATAGATGTTTAAACACAAAAAAACAGCATTAATGAGCAAGATATCTTAATGAAAGAACGCTATTTAGTTTGTTATATTTCCGCTTAAAATAATTTCTTCCTCACAATTTGAGCAGAAAAAAAAGGAACGCAAGAGTTAAAATAGACTGATGGGCTTCTTCATTACCACTGATATTCACGGTGGATAAACATCCATCTTAGAGTGAAACATTAATCTTTCTAACAACTACATTACGTCTATCTTGCTTCGCTTCAGGGTTTTGGATTCCCTCCAGAAGTGTGGAGGAATTTCCATACACTGACCTATTTAGAGCCTGTTACAAGATGCTCTTGCTGTTTTAGATATCAAAAAGTCTGATAAGAAAGAAACATATTTTCTCATATTTCATTGGGCTTTTTTATTCGCGTAAAAACCTAATATTTTTCTTTCTGCAGTTCGCCGTAAAAAGAAAAATATAAATCCATCTGGCTCGAGATTAACTTAAAAGCGCTTATAAAAGTAATTATTGTAATTATTATCGACCTTGTTATAATAAAATAAAAATATTGGAAAGTAATGAAAAAATTGAATATTTCAAAATAGTATTAATAATAATATTTATTATCTATTTAACGACTTTTAAGGAACCACAAATATTCATCCTTTTATAGAATGCTTCTAAAACAACAGTGGAGCATCTGGGACCGTAAAAAGTTGGGTTTAAAAAATTTCCAATAAAATTTACATTTGATTTATTTTTAAAATGAATTTGAAGTGACGTCCAAGAAATAACTTCCCTCCCTGCACTTTAAAACATATCATTTGATCCACTTGTGAATCAACAGCTGAACATTTTTTTTAACATTACACTTTAAAATCGGTTTGACGAAAATATTTGTTACGCCACTTGACAGAAAATATTTAGCTTTCTTGAATCTCGGGGTAAAATCAAAACTTTAAGTTAGTCAAAGGGAAATGAAGAAGTTTTTTTGCGCTCATAAACTAATGCAGTAAGTATTACATTTTGAAGAGTTTAAAAATTAGCTGTTAGAAACAGAAAAGAAAGCTTGGATGGCACCAAATGAAGGCGCTCTTTATCATTATGGGGATTGGGTTTTTTTACAAAAGGGGTAAGGCGTGCATTATTTTATGTTCGATATATAAAGCAAGCACGTTATAAAGGGAAACCCATAAAATGATCAACTATTGAATCTTGTGCCATTTTTTAATTTTTATTTGCAAGCCTGTTGTTACCATTTCTGGTACCTGCTTCGTTGCTTATTTTTCAGGAACAATCGAAAAATCACCTTTTTTTGAAAAAAATAACAGTGAGACTTATTATTTTTATTCCTGTTGGTACTTAGGTAGTTTTGATTATATAGGGAAACCATTTGAAACAGATGGCATTAATTACAAGGTTTTAACCTGTTTCGGATAGTAGTCTTTGGGATTTGTTACTTTATCATAACAGGGGGATTTAAGGGCTCATGCTTTGCGTTTAAGCATACAGTAGGTGCTGTACTTCTGAGTCTGATGGGAACTTTAAATTACAAAAAAAATTTTGGGTATAAGTCAAGTAACCTCACCTATTTTTATCCAATAATTACCATCTCAGTATTTGTGATAACCCCTGCAATGTTGGGATCCTCGGCTAGTATCATATCAACTTAAATTGAACAATTTATTGCCCCAACTTCATACAGCAGTTTACGACATAATATATCAGTAACATATACGAACTAAAAAGGAACCCCTTGAAAGTCAAACACAACCAAAAGTATAAAAACACAAAATAAAAGATAAACTCACACTAGT
Organism: Uloborus diversus; assembly: GCF_026930045.1. Taxonomy (NCBI): domain Eukaryota; kingdom Metazoa; phylum Arthropoda; class Arachnida; order Araneae; family Uloboridae; genus Uloborus; species Uloborus diversus. Next base: position 37,805,141 of record NC_072736.1, read on the forward strand.
GTTTCTATGTACAAGGTATTTCAAACTTTTGCCAAGCGAAATCTATCTCTGCAAAAAAAAAGAAAAAACTAAATGTTTATATAGCCCCGTGTTTCTCAATGACATATTGGAAGCATCTGAAGTATCCTTTATTATGAAAAAAGCAAAATGCTTTTATTTAGTGAGTCTTGTAAGAAAATTTCCCCCGGGCATCCAAACATGTCATACTTTCTTCAGAGAGTCATTTTATGTAGATGACATAAATGATGTTCAGAATAATAAAGTCTCAAGCAATTTACTGCTGTCCTGCTGCTTTAAAAAACCTCATTTTCTGGGAAAGTATTGTCAAAGACTTTAAATTTGACTCGTCTCTTATTGTTAAGCATGTTTTTAATAAATTATTCTGAACTTGAATGCGAGTGGAATTCGAAATTTCGCTTTCTTGTTAATACATTCAATACAATATGAAATATAAACACAAAAAAATGTTATCATTAAACATCAAAACTCAATAAATGCCTTAAAAATACATAAATCAAAGTCAGAAGGTTTGTGTAAACACTATCTTACTCGCATTGATTGTTTTTTGATTATCTTCAAGAAATGCATTTTAATGAAAAATAATTGAACAAAAAAATTGTGGACGTTGATTTAAACAATCACAATATCATTGTATCATAGTTGTAAATACTAACATTTTTTTTTTTTTTTTTGCAATCTAACGTTGGATTAGGTTTATATTTTCGTTTAGTTATTATCCTTTAACTTATTATCCTTTAGCTTTCTACTAAAATCACCAAAACATTTTACTTCGTCACATTATTGCAAATAAGTTAATTTTATTTCGCGTTAATTACTTATTTTTTTCGACTTTTGTGCAAAATAAATTCTGCAATAAAAATTACAATGATCTACTCTTTCTTCGGGGAAAAAATAACAGAAAAAAGCCGTTTTTGATTGAAGAATATTTTGAGTGTGAGAGGAATTTTGTTTATGAGAATTTATTTGCCATTCACTTTGTTGTCTTTTTATCCTTTCTTTGGTCTTCGGACCACTAGTTTTAGACCTAAATGTTTTTTGGGTTAGTTTAAACACCTAAATACATAAAATAATCTTGCGCGGCATTCTGAACTACGCAATTCGTTAAGAGTAACTAATAACAATGAGATGAAGTTGACTTCTGTTCATGAATAAATAATAAGTCATTTGCGAGATGTATGACATTAAAATTTTGAAATGTTACTACATGTTTGTACTAAATATTTGACTACAGAAACATTAAATTTTATAACTTGTTTTGCCTTAGAACTTTTTAAATCTATAACAATGCAATACAATTCATGCTATGACATTATTTTTACATTTCAACTTAAAAGTTTGTTTTTCCTTAAAATATTTTAAGGAAATTTGCATTTCTTTTAAAAGAGGAAAGTAAAATTTCACCAAAAAGCGGAGGTATTAAAAAGAAAAAAAATAGCATCGTGAGTTAGCGGTAACAAAACAGTAACTCGCAACATTAGGGGTTTAATGTTTACTTTCGAGGAGCGTTTTCTTTACATACGAGGTGTGACTATTAAATAACGAAATTGATGCTGCTACGAACGAAACACACATGCGCCAAATCTGAATGACCGTCAGCTGTGCAACATAAAGCCTTCTCTTTCGATAGCAGCGTCTCCCGTGTTTGTAGAGAATCAGTCTGGCCGTAACCATTGTTTATGTAAGAAGTGTTTGTTTCGTTTTGCCGGAAAACGTGATAAGTGAAATATTAAAGCAACAAATTATCGTGCATTTTCACATGAAACGGTAAAACCGCTACTGAAACTTATCGTTGATTAAAAGAAGTTAAAGGCTAGCATTTGAGTGGTTCAAACGTTTCCTAAGATGGCCTAGAAGATGTTTGAGGTGATTACCACCTGCGTCGCCCTTCCACGCCCAAAATGGATGAAAATCTTGAATATTGATCCTATTATTGAATCAATCAACAATAATACCGTGAAGTGCTTAGTCAACTACGTGAAAGAGAATGGAAAAAACGACCCGAATTGTGGAAGAACAAGTCGTGTGTGCACCATCAAGAAACTGCGCCGGCCCATTCCGCATTGTCTGTCAGGATGTTTCTAGCTAAGTACAACATCAGTTTTAGACGATCCGCTTTGTTCGCCAGACATGGCACTGTTATACCACTATCTATTGCCGAAGGTCAAATCTACATTAAACGGAACAAGATTTCAGTGCGTTGAAACTGTGAAAGAAAAAGCGGCAAGCGTCATGCAGGAGCTCCAAGAACAAGAGTTCCAGCTCTGTTTCGAACGATGGAAAAATTCACATGGAACTTTGCAAGGATAGAGGAAGGGTGTATATTGAAGGTGATTAAAACTAAATATGTATAAATTTAATTAAAAATGTTTTACAGCAGTAGTCTCGTTATTTAATAGCTACATCTCGTACTTTAATTTATGCTCATATATGTATGCGTCATTCTTTATACAAATTACTCTAAAATGTTAGATTAAGATATATAGCCGCTTAAAAAGTCTGTTTTTGCTTATTTCACATTTTTTCAGTTTTTTAGCTTTGCGATCTCACAACTCAAATAACAATAAAAACGCCAAATCTCTTCTCATTTGGGTGTTTTTTTTTTTTTTTTTTTTTTTTTTGTAATATTCACTATGCAGTGTGACATTTGTTTTACCTATTTCACTTCATTATTAGAATATGAAAAAAAAATGTTCTGCTCATCATTTTGAGATAGTATCATAATACAAACTAATAATGGTTTAATGCGTCATTTGTGAACATTTGCTGTTGTTTTGCTACTAAAGAAATTTTTTTATGTAATTCAACAAAAAGAATAATGTTTTTTTTTTCCTTCTTAAAATGGTACATGTTTGCTGTTATTGTTTTTAACATTTCCATCACGGTATTCTTTTAACGAAAACTCTGATTAAAAACTAATTTCTTGTTTGACCTGCTTTGCACGTAGCTTTTCATATTTGTATTTTTACTTTTTTTTCGTTTCTTCAACCAAATTTTCAGTTTTCTTTACTCTGTTTAGACTCAATAAAATAAACAAAAAAAAAAAAGAAAAGAAAGAAAGAGAGTTTCACAAAATGAGCTCTTCTTTGTTTCTAAAGTGCAAATGTTCTCCTACTGTGCGGAAATACAGTAAGCAGAGTGAAAGCAATTTTCTGGCACGCAAAGCGTTATCGCATCTGATCAATAACCTATGTAATTTGAAAACATGATTTGCTTATTTGCGCAAAGGCGAACAAAGTGCCAGTGATGAAAAATTGCGAAAAAGTGAGGGGAGAAAAGGAAGGCTTTTTCTATATGAAAAGAAATACCTTTACGGGTTTTTTTCCCGAATAATCAGCACACAAATGCGATTAATTTTTTATCCATTGTTTCAGATGCACGATGGCATTAATGTGTTTTCTAAAATGAAGACATGAAAAAATGTGTTGCTTTGCATAAAAAATCTACACAATGTTTAAATTGTAGTTTTCTTTTATGTAAAACTAGTGGCACCATCACGGCTTTGCCCGTAGTAGAAAATTAAAAGGTCTTTTGGTTCGCCTGTATATTTACAAGTAATGTATGATGAATTTCTTGCCAATTTGCTTGCCCATGTTACGGTTCCACGTTATGATTACTTGGTAATTTACTCGTCCATTTTATGATAATTTTTCTCTAGAAAATGTTCTTAAATTCGATTTTGTTCTTTTTCTATTCCAATTTTTCGAAAAATCGCTTCGAGGTGCACACCCCAATGCTACAAACTAATTCTGTGCTTAATTTCATGAAAATCGGCTGAACGGCCTAGGCGCTATGCGCGTCAGAGATCCTGACAGACAGACAGACAGAGATCCGGACAGATATCCAGACAGAGAGACTTTCAGCATTATTATTAGTAAAGATATATCAATGATTAACATGTAACCTTGCAAATGTGGCTTCTTCCGTAAACAATATTAAAATGGTAATGGCTCGGACAAATGTATAATGACGATAATGATTTTCAAGTAAGTTATTTGAGAAAATGATGTGTTCTATTTTGTGTTTTGTAAAAAAAAAAAGGAAAGAAATTAAAGAAAGAAGAAAAAAAAATAAATTGGCAGTTTCAAGCACATTGAGCAGCACCTAAAAATAATAAGAAATTTCTTCGGGGTGCGAAAAGTGGCAAACAGAACGGTTCATTCATCGAGAGTAACACGGATTCCCTTCAATTTGAGGGGGTAGCGTGAATATTAACTGTTCCATGGAACAGTTCACAAACACCTTGCGATTCTAAAGTCGTGGATTTAGATATAGAATCTAGCCCAGTGGTGCCCATTGCCCAAACAATGAGCTGCCACCGGAGTCAAGGACCAGATATATACTGGCCAAACTTCAGCTGGAGGGTAGGAAGGATCCCTTCTAGGTGCATATTAATTCCTCAAACAATAATGATCAATTATAACCACTTTTCCAAAACCAAACTTCTAGATAAGCAGCGTAAGCAGCAGCCTGCGAAGGAAAACTTTACTTTATATTTGTTTGAGTATCTTTTGGAAACAAAATATCAGTTAATGTTCATTTTCAAAATGACTATAGTCAACCCCACTTATTAGAATATCGGTTAAAGAAATATCCCACTTAGAGCAACACATCTTCAATGTACCAGACCGTTGTTGTATATTATTTTAATCCCGTTTAATGGAATATACCGCTTATTAAAATATTTTTTCGTATAGAATTGGCCATTCTATTAAGCGGGCTCAACTGTATTTTACATTTAAATAAATGATATATTTCTTTTTTATTCTGGACACAAAAAAGGAATATCTTAGACAAAAAAATAAATGTCTCTATTGCGATATTAACTCCTTTTTTTTATATAACAAAAATTATAAACAATGCTAATGTTACCTTTTTTTTTTTCTTAAAAAATGTTAACGGTTAAAGTATTCTATTAAAAAGCAGATCATATCCTGAAACATAAGTTTAAAAAGTATACGAATATGCAATTAATAAACATTTAAATTAAAGTTCGCAAGTACTATTTTATCTTTATCGAAGTATATATTGAAATAAAACTTTTTTTTTAATTTCAAAGAAAATTAATTTTAACTGGGTTTTAAATGCTTTAATTACGCTTGATCTGCCAAAGGTAGATACATATTTTTAATCGATGCCAAAAAAATCAATAATAAGTTTTATAAACTTAGCTATTGCTTTAAAGTTAAAAAAATCATTTTGAGCCTGATATTAAATCTTTGAATTGTAGATAATAGACTTTTGATGCTTTACGAAGTTTGAAAATAAGGTAGGTTTTCTCGGTTCATGTAAAACATTTAAAATCAGTTTTAAAAGTATTTTTTCAATCACGAAACACGTAGAACTTTAATCATATTTTTCCTTTTAACTTCACCTTCTTCAAGTAATGCCAAGCATTGACGTTTCAAAAGGAAATACCAACCTTAGCAAGATTTATATTCTGTGCGCCTCTTTTATTTACTGAAATACATAGCTTAAATGTAAACAAATTGTCTTATGTTTCAGGAAATAAATAAACAAAATCAATTCCGCAAACTACGAAGAGACAGTACGTTCACATAAAGATAACATATTATCAGGTCTTGCTCTTCTCGGCTCATCTATACATTTTGGGAACGACAACAGCTGTTTCTGAATAAATACGACATGCCCGACAAGTCGATAGCTTTCTGTCAGCTATACATTTCTTCGTCTAGTGAAATGCAAAGATGTGTCTGAAACAGAATATTGACACGCTTATGTTACCGAAAATACTATGATGCATTACAAAACATGTTTTATAAGATCAGGAAAACAAATTAATTAATTAAACGATTGCCGTGCTTAGAATAAAGGCGTAAGTCATCCTTACATAGTTCCTGGTAATTGAATGATTTGTGCACACATTTGCAAAAAAACAGGACTGTATCTATACATTGCTTAAAAATGATTTGCATTAAAAAATGTGTGTAACCTTACTCCACAAAATCGGTGATAAGTTAGCTGCTTTCACTGCACTGGAGTAACTTAACTTATAAAACTAATTAAGTCACGAATTGCTTGTGGAAGGTTACACCTTAGATATGTAAATGTAGCGTAACGTTTCACTAATTTCTGCGTAAAGTTACACATTAGCAAAAAGTAAGCTTTTATCTGACTTTCTTGAACGATTTATCATGTTTTTGCTTTTTCATATATACATCAATTATTTAAATATACAAACAAGACATTTTTATTGCACTAAGCCAGGAAACGACCTGGTGTCTGAACCTAGAGCGCGAATCTCAGACAAGTTGCAGACCAAGAGCTTTTATCTCTCGGCCACTAAGGACGGTTTTCGTTTCGTTAATAAGAGTTTACCTGCTCTGCGCCAATTATGATCTTTACGCATGCGCTTTGAATTCTATTGTAACCATAGTGCAAGGTTCCTTCAAAAATTGAGTTTGTAAAACAATAATACTAACTCTTCAGAATTCATGCTTCGTTAAAGGCAGTAATACTGGTAACGAAACGCATATTTTTACAGATCATGTCCTTTGTTAAAATACTGAAACAGGATCAAATAATGTTGGGACAGAATAAATCTTGAAATAAATACATTGTAAAGACAATTCAGAAACGTTCCTATAAAATAATTAGAAGCTAATTTGCAATACTTACGCCATTAGCGAAAAGCAGGAAACTTTAGCCGCTAAAAGCAAGTAACTTGCTTAAAATTAATTGGAAATCTTTCTGAAGAATTCAGAAATCCTCCCGGTAAAAGCCAGTTATGTATCTGAAACAAAACAGGAACCTTTAGGGAAAAAAACTTAAGTAGGTATAAAATTAGAGCTTGGTTCTTTCCTGATTTCCCAGAAAAGTTCCCAAAGCATTGCTGCAACCAAGGCTTCAGCTGAGACAGAATTGCGAGAAAAATTTCCAAGCATCTTACATGCCTGCAATTATTGTACAGCTACGGAAGATACTTATATACTTACACGAATTCCAATGATTCCCACAAACGTGCCAATCGAGTTCAAACGCCTTCATTAAGTTGGCATTTGCAACGATAATCAATAAGCCGCAAGGATAAATGATATGTGTGTTTGTGGTTTAAATTTGGACACACCGTGTTTTTCACACGGACAATTATACGTGGCATGTTCTTGCGTGAGCAAACCATCATCTTATTTGTGTTGGCTAAAAACGGACTGACAAAAAATTATCGTTCAATTTCTTCTCGAAATGAATATTGATTTTCTTTATTTCATTTTTATATTTAATGATTAAAAAAAATACTTTTTTCTCTCTACGTTTAACTTTTAAGAGCTCAAACAATGAATTCGTTCGTTACGTTAATGAAATACATTGTATTGGGAAAATGAATGGTTGGTGTTATTTGTTTTATAGGTGATCATCGTCTTCTACAGCGCTACATTCCTCTTTCTGTAATAGATCTTATCCCCACTCACTTGCAATGCATTTGTTATTTTTTAATTAAAAACCGAAATATTTAATAGAAATATTTTATGTGGAAGAACAAGGTTTTTCCGGGTCAGCTAATTTTCTTTTAGTGCTGATCGGTTTCGAGGGCAATCCCCTAGTTGACAGATGCAAAACATTGTAAAAGTACTGTTTAAATACTTGAGAGACGGTTCCAAAATCAATACGGCTGCAGAACTTACTAAACGCCGATTGGATGTAGAAATATCAAAAATGCAAATTCAAACGCGCAGTGCAATCCATGCAAATGATTCTGAAATATAAGATACTGCGAAAGATTTCTTAAAAATACTTTAAATATTTGTGGGTATAAAGCATGTTCCGTTTTAACCTGCAAGAACTTTAGTTACGCAACCGTTAGTCCTAAATGTATACTTCCAATTGCCAAAAATTTCAAAATAAGATACAGAGTTAAGATATTGAACGTTCGAAGCAAAAATAAAAATGAGTCAAAAATACAAAATTAAACTTTTTATACGGGACCAAGGTCCCCTTACTAATATTTAGAGAAATTATCTCCATTGAAAAGTATTACTGAAATAAAACATTTGACACTTGTGCGACCAAAACGCAAGGAGATATTCCAGTTCAAAGTTTTAAGGGACCATGCAGAAGATGCGATTGGAACTTGTCGCTCTTTCAAAAGAATGGCAGGTCGTCAAAGTAAGAAAAACAAGGTATTTATATTTTTCATCGCTATTCAAAAAGAAATGCTAATATTATGCTGTGATATGCAAAAACACATTACAAAACATCGAACTATTGGATAAACCACACTCTACGCACACATATAATTTTGAGCATTTGTTAACCGCTATATTTTCCCCCAAAATGTGTTATTGACGGCGATTGAAAAGTGATGTAAGTTACAAAACGCTGCCTTTCATATCTCGGTGAATATTGGCCGTACAAATTTCAAACTTTTTGTGTCGGAACTGTTTCTTAATAGAGATGTTTTCCCTAAATATACGTTAGGGACCTGTTACTCGTTTAAAAAGTTAAATTTTTTATATTTTGATTTATTTTATTTTCACTTCAAATTTTCAATATCTTAACTCGGCATCTGATTTGGAACATTTTTGCAATTGGAAGAATACATATGTAGGACTAACGGTAACGAAAATAAAGGTCTTACTGGTTAAACCGGAACACCCTGTATAAAAAGCTTGCACAAAATCCAGCTCACTAACTATAGGAAATAAACCTAGCAGCGAAAACTTTAAATTTGTGTCCTGCGTCCCAACAATTTTTCGCAATTGACGACTTGGAACTATCTTATTTTTATAACATAATGTTATGTTATTTCCACCAAAACTTCAAATATCGCCTTATCCAGCAATATAATCAACGTGGCATTTACAGTTAACGTGAAAAACACAGCAGTGTTTACATGATTGAACAGGATTTTTGAGTTTTTTGATAAAATAAGCTTGTTCAGAGATCTGAAAAACTACTTGGAAATAAAATTACTTCGGTCAACGTTTATAAACAGCTTAACCTTCAAAATTTTCGACTTTCTGGAAAAAAAATATATGCTATGCATAATTTAATTATGAACAATTTGATACCTTATTTATTACCATACGCCAAAAACTTTTCAAGATATCCTAAAAATGCGTGAACTTCCCCATAGAGATTTGTGTTAACAGCAGCTGTTTAAGCCTCTTTTTCTCAGGTGCCGATTTTGTCGGTTTTCTCGTTTTGCACGCATGATGTTTCAGAAAGTGTTTTAGATAATTCCGTAAAACTTTTCATGCATGTTTGTCTTGTATATTTTTATAATCTGAACCTAAATTTCAACTAAAAACGAAAGTTAATATATATATATATATATATATATATATATATATATATATATATATATATATATATATATATATATATATATATATATTTGCCCAAAATTTTGGAAATTTTCGATATTAACTTATGAAATTTCAAAAATAAATAAATAAGTAATTTAAAAAAAAATAAATAAATTTAAGTTCAGGTCATAAATATAAATCAGATAAACATACATTAAAAGGTTTACGGAAATATGTAAAAAACTTTCTGAGATATCATGCGCGCAAAACGAGAAAACCGAAGAAACCGGCACCTGAGAAAAAGAGGCTTAAACAACTGCTGTTAACATTAATCTCTATAGGGGGAAAATTTACGCATTTTTACGATAGCTCGAACAGTTTTTCGCGTATGGTAATAAATAAGGTATCAAATTGTTCAGAATTAAACTATGCATAACATATATTTCTTTCCAGAAAATCGAAAATTTTGAAGGTTAAAGGTCCTTAGACCCCTTAAGAAAAAGTTGAGCTGAAATACGCTTATTGAGTTTCAAGAGTGGTAAGTAATATTGTGGACACACAGTTTAAAAATATACTTCACTGTGATCACTACTAGTGCGTTTTAAACCTTGAAATGACCACTACTGACGCACTGACCACTACTGGAGTATTTATCTAACTATCATTGTAACCCTTCTGCTTATAACTTATTGTCCCATATTTAACATGCACGGACTTTCTTTTTTTCGTTCATGTATATACTGCGAACTTTTTCTCGCCAATGATAAAGATTGCGACTATTTTTCTGTTGATTTTATAACTTTAAAATGTCAATATATTTCGTAAATTTATCTTTGTAAGGGTATGGAACAGTTTTTTTATACCTTTTAGCCAAGTTTTGCTTAAATTCCACAACTAGTTCATACTAAGTGCATGAACAAATCTGGGTTAAAGGTGGATGGTTTTGTTAATTATTTATGTATGAGCAATTGTAATTAAAGTTACGATTTTAAAATTCTCTAATTTGAAAAAAAAAACTAAAAATCAGAAAAACTTCACATTTTACCGGAACGTTCGTGAGGCCATCGGATTTTGATTGGTGGAGAGAAAAAATGATCTAAAATGTGCCGAAAGATAGCGCTGTCTATGTTAAAATTGCTGTTGGGAGGTGCGCTAATTACTAACACTTGTCATGTTGCCCAGACTCATAGATTTAGCACAGATACAAATCATTTTGGTGTGAAACGTGCTTTCAGTTACTATTGGAACTAAGTGGATGGCATATGGAACAACTAAACTTGTTAATCATCCGTAAGGTGCTTGTTTCAAAAGGTTCTTATTTTAATATTTTCAACCAGCACTAATTTTGCCGTAAGCACATAATCTTATATTGTGCACGTTTATTTTTTGTTAATCCAGGTAATTTAATGTTGTCTTTTGGCTACAACATTTATTTCCGTGTTTAACGAATCCATTTAGTACCCCTCACATCTTGAAAGCGGTATTTATAGGCCTATTTTAAAACATTTTATCTCTTTACCTAACAAATTCCAAAGGCTTCTCGATCGTTCTAAAGAAATGTAAAATCATTTGACCAGTGCCTTAAAATCCTTTAAAATCGCAGTCTTAATTTTAATCATTCTAGAAAAATGATTTTCAAGGTTATATTTGTTAAGGCTGTGCTTTTGCTAGCGAGAACTGGTGAGTGCTAAGGAAGTTACGTTGCTTTATTTTTCGAGTGTTATGATTATTTTGTACAAAAAGTTTTGCTTTGGCAGATCATAGACAAAAGTAACCTTTCGAAGACTTTTCTAAATGTGGATATTACTTACTGAAAATAAAAGAATACACACAATAAAACTGATCGTTAGGTCTTTTCATGGGTATTTCACAATCAGCCACATCAAGCATTTTATTTATATATTTTTCCTTTTAGCATCTGAAAATAAACCTTGCTGCGTTTGGTTTTTAAGCTTAATGATACGCAAATGAGCTATTTGGAAAAAAAGAAAAAATAGGAGGTTTAGAACATTTTCACTCTTACGCGTCGACATTTTGCAGGCTACAGGTAGGTCTTTCAGCAATAACACTAAATAGTATATCAGCATTTTCCTTTAACATTAACGACATAAGGACTCATTAAAAACTTTCGCTCAGCTCTGGTTTTATATTCGTTGTCAGATTTTTCGTGCAAAAATATGCCCGTATTACAGTACATCCCATCATTCAAATGTAGATAATAACGTAAAAATGTGTAAAATATTTGTAAGAAAGTTATTTAAATGTGATGCATGTATCAAAATGAAATACATTTAATTTTTGAATGACTCTCAATTATTACAATTTTTAAATTTTTCGTTTCAACTTAATGTTCCAAAAGGTTTTGAATTACAGGTAGTTATCAAAATAATGGAAACACTCTGTGACAAGTGTGTTGGGAATCGCTACTCTGCCATAAATGTTCTGTTGATAGAAGTGCCTTCTGACTCTAATCACTCGCACTGGTGAATCCAGATGATGATTGAGTTCTCTGGTCGTTTTTGCTGATATTGTTTGTTCGCTTTTTAGACATTACAATCCTCTTCAATACCGTCGATTTTTCTTTCACTAAGCTTCTCTTTCCGTCCGCTATTTTGCTTTGCCGAGCCTGTCTCACCACGCTGAGTGTATGCTGTCATGACTTTAGATACTGTACCTCTAGAAACACCAAAAACTTGAGATGTTTCAGTTGCACTTGCTTCAGCTAGACGCGCTCCAACGCTTTTACCTCTTTTAAAATTTGAGAGGTCCGATATTTCCTGCGCTTGAAAAAAATCCAAGACGTCCAGAACTTCAGTTAATCCACTATATACTACCAGAATATGTACATTGCTATTTATTAAAAAAAAACATATATCTAGTTTTATTCTTTATTACGTACGTAGCACATTCAAAAATGTCACTTTTATTCACAGGTGTTTCCATTATTTTGATAATTACCTGTATATTACTACTTCAACTGATGTAAATTATTATCGAAAATCTTTTGAAGTAACGCTGTTGTTCTTATAGTATGGTTTTAATAGCTCTTTCAATTAATTAATTGCACATGATTTTCCAAACGAGGTTTCTAACATGTTAATCTAACCATGACAATACTTAACTTAGAAAGCAATTAATTCGATTATTTAAATGTTGACACAAGTTAAACTTGACGTAAATTATGCAAGATTCAGAATTGTTTAAAATTATCTCGAGGCAAAATATTTTGCAATTCGTAAAAGCTTTAGATATATATCCTTAAGCAACTAAGAAACGATAGGATTATTGGGGAGAAAGTCATTGGGTATTTTTCGAATGCAATGCAAATGTTTCACCTTGAAGAGAATTTAAGTACTTGTTATCACAAATTGTGCAATATGCTTTAGTTAAAACGTTGTGCAAGCAGTTGCATGAATTCTGCCTTTATAATAATTATTTACCCATTCGTTTAGTTGAATGAGATAGAGTGTCTTTAATTTGTAGATGCGTCATCAAAATGTTGAGGGAGGAATTAAATGTCAAATTACGCAGTCACTTCTTTGTCTTTGGTAATTTCTTTCTTTCTTTCTTTTTTTAAGTTAGAAAACAGTAAGAATTATTTCTTATTGCTTTGTTTTTTGTGCCGTAATTACTTTTCGGCCTTATTAATTTCCATTTTATTCAGCTTCACTGCATAAATGCAGAAAATTTACGCGAATTGCTGTTTTATACTGTTAGCACAGGATAGTGTAGTAGACACTCCCAGTGTCTTGTAATAAGGTGTCTAATTGCTCTGAAACGATCTTAGAGAAAGAAATAGCTAAGTGTCTTATAAATAACAGGCATATGACTAGTGTGCAAAAATAATTTCAGCAATCAGCATAAAGGTATTTTCGAGAGGTTATTTTGGCATCAGCTCCGTTATGGCTATTTCAGACTGACGATCTCAAACAAGAGATACTTATAAACTGCAGTATCTGGAATCTGCTAACAAAATAATATTCGAATCTAAGAGATTTTTTTTTCTTTTTTGCTAATATATATTATTTAAGATTGAATGTTACACTGTTATCATTCATGCACTGCAGGAAAAAAAAAATCCTACACGCGTCTGGAAAATAATGTCCTATTAAGGGACATAATTTGAGCCAGTATCCTACCTAGAAAAAAAAAGAAAGATTCCCTCTTTAAGTCTCATGATATTCCTGAAATTTATTTTAAAAGCATTCAGAAGAATTCAGAAACCTTAAATCAATTGGGAATTATCAGAGAAAGATTAGATGTATTCAGTAAGGTACAGCCCTATAGCGAGGGCTAAGGCAGAAATACATGAAATACACCGCCAGCTCAGTCAATTCCAGCCGAGGATTGCAGTTTCGTGCTTATTAGCACTCATCAGCCCGGCAAAGGAGTGACTAAGTTGGAGGTGGAAAACCTCTTAAGAAAGCCAAGAGTGCCAAACAAACTGGTAGCTAATACAGAATTAGGACATGCTAGTGTGTTTACGGCAGTAGCTTGGCACCGTTCTGATTTATCCGGAAAATTTTTGAAGCAAATATGACCGAAGCTAAGGCAGTATCGAAAGGAGATAGCAAACAGCTTAATTGTGGGAAATTTTTGAAAAACTACAATATCCCTCACTGCGCGGCAAAACATATCTTCAAAATGGTTCTGAAACCATTTTTACTGATTCTTATGTAAATGATCCCCCGGAATCCAAATATGACCACCGCTCACCCCCATCACGACCACCATCCCCCATTTTTTTCAGCTTTCGACAGTTTCTTTACCCCTGGTTTTATTCAAGGGAACCTTATATTAACCTATAACGTTCTTCTGATTGGCTTGAGAGACGCAAAGTTTAAAAGCATGTACATTTGGAACAAGTTGGGAGACTCTTATGGCTATTCTTCCTTAAATCATTAAGAAAAACAGCAAAACCGATTTTTTTTCTAAGTGGTATGTTTTACAATTTTTCACTGATTTTTCAAGGTAAAATCAGAGCCTCGGACGAACTTCCATGAGCTAGGACTCCGAAAAAAATCTCCTTTAAGCTCTTGCTTTACAACACATACGTTTTTCTCCGAAATTAAAAAAAAAATGTTTTGAAAAGGGCTTATAACAAATGAGAACAGTTTAGATTAAATACCAGATTCATAATTTTCATTATAGGGCAATGAAATGCAAATCAGTCCAAATTTACAATAGGCTCTTTCTAACGTTTTGGTGAAAATAAGTTACAATTTTGTTTCAAAATTCAACAATTATCAAAGTTGCAAATTTATTTATATAGTTAAAAAAAATTAACATATTTTATATTTTACAATGCAGAAAAACATTTTAACTTAAAACATGTGTTTTAAATTTCGAAATCACGTAATTCAATGCTTTCTGTTTTTCGTTTCCATTTCTACGTTTGTGAACAAAAATCAATTTCAGAATATTTCATCGTGTTTTTTTAGATGAACATTAGAAGTTTCTTTGTATTGTATTACTTTCTGTAAACATTTTTCAGTCTTATTCACGTTTCACTTTTTCAGCAGTAGTTTTAAAAAAAATGAATGTGAGGATAAAATACCTAACTTTCCGACTGATTCTCGTTTTATTTTAGCTTACCTTTCTCTTTTACATCCAAAATATCAGTAATTTAAGTGTGAAACCACGATCACAGTGTCACCTCTCAATCTATGTTCGCTACATTTTGTATTTTCGTATAGCATAAGAAGCAATTCTTTTTGGCAACTTGTCTCAATATATCTACACTAATGTTTCAGGCAAACAGACAGACGGATAACATTTCCCTATTTCGTAACCCCTACTTTTCGGATTTGTATTTTACATTCATTTATTTATTTCACTTTATTTTATTTTGAGCTACTCGCGGCATCTTAACTATTGTTTTTCCCTTTTAGCGATATTTGAGTCACACACTCAGCCATTTTTTAAGCATTTTTAATTCAACTTGAAGGGTAAAATAGGTTAAAAACTAAATCTGAAAACTATATCCTTACAGATCTATGCAAATAAATATATACACAATCTAAGTTACCTTGCGAAACTAACATTGATTTGATCACAAACTCATATTTTCCTTTCGCAATTCGATGAACGGGAAGCGAGCTGCAGCAATTAAAATAAATAATCTCGCAATTGTTTAATCAAGCTTATTCTTGGTGTTTTGTCTACATTCATAACTTCAACAAACTTTAAGGCACTCGTTCGCACAATCAGTTTGACACAATCAGAGATTTGAAAGAAACTCTCTAAGAGAAAAAAAAATTAATTAATTTGAATTTTGACATCTGGAATTCAAATTATGTTTTTCGCAATAACGAGTGTGCGTGTGTGGATGTAAGCGTGTGTGTTTGTGTCTGTGTGCAGGCATGAGTGTGCGTAAGCATGTGTGTGTATGTGTATTTTTGTGTGTGTATGTAGGAGTGTGTGTAGGTATATGTGTGTGTATGTGTGTAGGTGAATGTGTGTGTAGGTGTATGTTTGCATGTGTGTGTGTGTAGGATATGGACGCAACCTGGAGACGGTTTTCGCTAGAGGAGCAGCATCGTGAGGCCGGTCAACGGTGGTGCTGCAGAGGGAGGCGGGGGGAAAATAAAATCATAGGAATTCAAAACAGTCAAATGAGAACAATAAGCAATGTGATTGCTCAATAAAATAACTAAACTCATAATTTGCTCCGTTCAGAAGAAGCAGCCAAATTTCTACATACAACTTTTAAATCTTCGTTTCAGGTCCCCCTCTCCCAGGAAAAAATATATTTAAAAAAATCCTTTTCATATGTGAAAAAAATAGAGTGACTCTGAAAATATTTAAAGAAGTTCAGGAACCTTGCTTGGTAAGAAACAAGTAAGAGCTGCAATCGAATGCAGAGACAAATAATTAATGGGCAACCAGAACAACATATTACTGGTACAAAATTCGAATAACGTTAACACGGGTGCTTTTTGAAGGTGACTTTTGAGGCTTCAATTCCTCTTCTTTTCAAATATAACTTTGACTAAAATTCACTTCGCAGGTTTTCAATGCTACATGTTGAAATTTAAAAAATATTAAGTTTTATTTTATTTCCAGGATTACTATTTGCGCATGTTTGTATCATTCTTTATTGATATTTTAAACTCTAGGATTTTGAGGCTACCACTATTTTGAAACCGCAGGAAAGGATCTTTTTTGCATATTTCAACAACATTAAATCCGTCAAACACTTAGCTCTTGATTAAAAATTCTAAAACAGTTTATTTAGAAGAAGTTTATATGCAGCGTAAAGTTCGCATGAATTCACATAAGTGTTTGGTAAGAATTTCTAAAATACCAGTAAACAGTTTAGTAATAGACACAGTTGTAGTTTTTGGATGAATAAGTTTGAAATTAATCATGTTTTAAATGCGGATAAATGGTTAATGTAAAATTTACGGAACAGAAAAAAATAACTTTCACGATTTCGATGTAAAGATCAAAGTTTGATCTCGACTCGCTTGTGTTTCTTTTGGAAAATAACAAAATCAAATATATATATATATATATATATATATATATATATATATATATATATATATATATATATATATATATATATATATATATATATATATATATATATATATATATATATATATATATATATATATATATATATATATATATATATATATATATATATATTAGTCATAATAATGCTTACAAACATTCCTCCACTTGGAACCTTGATTCATGGAAAAAAATACATAATACATAAATAATCCAGACATTATATGAAGCACAAGAAAGAAATGAATTGATGGGCAGAAAGACATGTAAACAATATTATCATATGCTATCACATTAAATAGTAGGGCCTGCAGTGCAATATAGCAGAAGAAATGAAAGGTTTTTCTTTCCGCACATGACCACCAAAATTACGAAAGTAATTTCCTGTTTTGTTTGAAGAAAATGACTTGCGGCAAGATACTTTCATCTGTTATGAGCTTGATTGCAGCATACTTCCTGTCATTCTGCTTCATCAATCACTCTGTATCTTTCCGTTTGCATATATGTTTCAAAATGTAATTGAAATACATACTCTCATAATAAGAGTTTAAAATTAGCACAACTGTAAGATGAACTATCTGAAGGAATAAGTGCACAACTTTTCTCTTTATTTTAACAACTTTTCTGTTAAATTTATATAAAATAAGGAG
Organism: Uloborus diversus; assembly: GCF_026930045.1. Classification (NCBI taxonomy): domain Eukaryota; kingdom Metazoa; phylum Arthropoda; class Arachnida; order Araneae; family Uloboridae; genus Uloborus; species Uloborus diversus. The sequence continues at coordinate 37,822,596 of NC_072736.1, forward strand.
ATCTAACAACATATACATAAAACTAAAAATACAAATTTTCAATTCAACAGTAAGAGCAGTCCTACTCTATGGCAGCAATACGTGGAAGCTAACTAGACAGCAAGAAAAAGAGCTTGGTTCCTTTCAAACTAAAAGCCTGAGAAAAATATTGAAGATATACTTGCCAAATAAAATATCGAATTCAGACTTGTACAAACGTACACATTGCAAGCCGATAACCACACTGATAAAAAAGCACAGATGGTCATGGATAGGACATATTCTCAGAATGCAGGCAATAGACCCTACATGAACTGTTCTCACGTGAACCTCTGATGGCAAGAGGAAGCGCGGGCATCCAAAACTAACCTGGCGTCAGATGGCCATACAAAAAAGAAATGCCTTTGGTTGGCCAAGCTAGGGGAGTGCCAGGGATGCGGCATTAAACCGGTCGGGATAGAATGCCACGCTAGAGGCTTCATGCGCCACTAGGCCTTCAGAGAATCAAGTCAAGTTTTCGCTTAATTTTCTAATTTAAGATTAAAAAACTCACTGTAAAAACATTTGTGTAACCTTACTCTATAAAATCGGTAGCAGCATAACTGCCTCCTTTACTCTGGAGTAACTTAACTGATATAACCGGTAAGAAGTTACACATCGCTTGTTAAAATAACGCATCGCTTGTGTAAAGTTACAACATGGTACTGTAACTATAGCGTAACTTCTCACTCATTTCTACGTAAGGTTTCACTGTAATTTTATGTGTACTTACAGAGAAATTTCTTGATAAAGGTTAAACATTGGAAAAATCCGGTATGGTACGTAGACTTATACTTCAAGATAACTATTCGATGGTTTAAATTATCTAGATATATTAAATGATCAAGTAATAATTTCTTTCGATAAGTTTTTAATTGAAAGCAATGAAACAAGTTAATAGGTTATAATACTAGAACTTTCGTTATAACAGTATTAAAATCATCCTAGAAGCCCATTCTTTACACTTCTTGCTTTTAATTATTCTTTTATACAATTTTTATCAATATCATGCTTTTTCACAACCAATATACACCAATTATGTATTTATTTAAATATACAAACAAGACATTTTAATTGTACGAAGAGAGTAACTTACCTGAGTTGTGCCCGAACCCACGACGCGAATCTCACACTAAAGTTTCAAAGCAAGAGTTTTTACCGCTATGCCACAAAGACCGGTTTTTGTTTCGCTAAAAACAGTTTACATGCTCTGCGCCCATTCTGATCTTGGCATCAGCGTTGAACTCTACTGAAACCACAGTGCAAGGTTCCTCCAACAGTTTGAGTTTTTAAAACAATGATACTACATATTTTAGATTTCGTGTAACGCCACACCCATTAAGACACCATAACCTTACACATAGGATAAGACACATAGGATAAGACACCATAAGACACCATAACCTTACACATTTTTTTGCAGTGCTTCATGCCTTTACCTTGCAATAATCAAGCAATCATTCGTGGTAAACTTTCTTTCAATAAAAAGTAGGTGATAAAAAAATTTTATATAGCACATATTTATTTACTAGCGGTACCGGCACGGCTTTGCCCGTAGTAGAAAATTAAAAGGTAATTTGTTTTGCTTGTATATTTACAAAAAATGGATGATGAATTTCTCACCAATTTGCTATGTTCATTTGCTCGCCCATGCTATGGTAATTTACTCGCACACGTTATGATAATTTACTCGTCCATGTTATGATAAATTACTTTTTCATGTTATGATAATTAGTTTGATTAAATGTTCTTAAAATTGGAATAGAAAAAGAACAAAATCCGATTTTCAAAAAATCACTTCTAGAAGCTTCCCTTAATGCTACGAACTAATTTTATGCCAAATTTCATGAAAATCGGAAGAACGGTGCAGGCGTTATTTTTTTTCGGTTTTGACAGATAGCAAGTCACGTGATTCATTTTGGCACGACAATCTTCATTAATCGCTATATAACTAGAGCAATTTTAAGAACATTTAATCGAACGGGATGACCAATAAAGATGGTCATGCAGCAATACTCAAGTAAAATCTAGTAAGATCTGGAAATAAATATTCCGTCCAGTTATCATGTTTCTTTCTTTTTTTTTTTTGGCAGGCGATAGAAGTCATCTCTTTTTTTTTTTTTTTTTTTTGTTTCAAATTTCATCAAATTATTTAATGTTTACTTATTCCCTGAGTTTCTTTTCGATTGAATTTGAATATTTGCTGAATGTGTTTTGTACCCCCTAAAAAATTGTTCCATTGACACTTATAAATGATTATTTTTAAGACCATAAAAACATATTTATTTACATTTTTTTTTTTCAGAATTTACTTTCAAATGGGATACTTTGGATACATTCCATTTGCGATTTTTTTTTCAAAATAAAGTTACATTATGTTTTTAACTTTATTGCTTTATTAATATAAGGACTTAAATATATCAATAGCATGTAAAAAATACAATTTATAATTCATGTTCAATTACATATAAAATAAATTTTAAATTCGAATGTACATAAGACTTTGATCCTTAAAATGACAAATAAAAACTACAAGAGGAACTAAAAAGGAAAAAAAATCTATCACAACTATAAACCTTATTATTATTTTAGAACTTTGCTGAATATTGATATCGCAACTGCTATTCTTATAGCAATGGAGATATTTTCTTTCTCTGTACGGAATTTTCTCTTACGAAATATCAATAAAACCAGACCCTGGCATCCCACAGAAGAAATATTACCCATTACTTTCTTTGACATCATATTATCCTTTTCAATTTATGATGTTTTCACGCAATAAAAGAAGTTGCCTGAATGATGAAGGTTCAAAGATGCAGATAGTTTCACGGATGGTTGATAAAATACTAAACAAAAAGAATTTCTAAGAAAAGTGATTAAAGGTGTAATTTAAATTTAGCGCAGTAAAGCTTAGACATCAGATCATTTGAATTATGTTAAATGATTCTTCTTTTTCAGATAATTGTGATTTTAGTCACATTTTTTCATCCTGTTACCTAAGTTACGCTAACACACGTTTCAACAACAATTTATAACGTAAGATGTATAACTTTTGTACAGTAATCAATAAAAATAGATATATAATGATAGTATGTTAATTGAATAAATGTATGTAATAAAATTATAGTTACTATAATAATATTATTACATAACAAAATTATGTTCATTAAATTAATATTATTTTAAAATAAAATAACGTTAAATGATTGTTATATTTCGTATAATAGTGTTTCAAGTAACATTTCTTCAACCTGTTACCTAAATCCCGCCAACACACGTTTCACCAACATTTTATAATGCAACATGCATTATAATTTTTGTGCAGTTGTCAATTTTTTCTTCAAATAGTATGGTTACAGTACGACTTAAATCTTGAAGAGAAAATTTTACTATTTCTCATCTTTTACTTAGATCTTTTATTTACATATTTTGATTTTGTTTTGCAGCTCAAAAGTTATACATGTGCTGTAAATTTTGCAAAGGTTTTAATTTTTTTAATTGCATTATATAAAAAAAAAATACTGGAGCAGATTACGTCAATGCTTAATTTCATAAAAACATATTATGTTGCTTTTAGTTAATTGTTTCCACTTAGTATTATAGAACATTTAATTATCTAGTTGTTTGTCGCATTTATTTTAGTGTTGATAAAATTAAAAAACAAATCAAATAAAGAACAAGTTACTGTGAAAACTTTCTTAACAATATCAGCTTAATTTACAAAGTTTTATTATTATTATTATTATTGAATCATATTTTAGTACATCACATTTTTTAAAATATTTCTTTTAAAATGTATATTAGTTTAAAGCTTTTCTTTCCCTATTGTTCTTCTAAATGAAAGTAATCTGGAAAGTTAAATCCACGATTGAAATAACTGTATCATAATACAGAGTTAGTGATTTGATTTTAGAATCATATGCGGACACTTACACAAAGACTTTTTTCCTTCAAAAAAGTAGAAAAAAGGTTGATAAGATGTGCACATAACTATTACACATCGTTTTTATGTTGTATTCTTTATAATGATACTGAATAAATACTGAAAATTATAATAATCATTATTGGAAATAAAAATCATTAGGAAGAAATGACGATTAGGCATGATTTCAAACAATCTCGCTCCCCCTCCCAAAAAGACGCTTTTAATATTCTTAGACGCACATGATTCAATTGTAGTAGAACAATCTAACAATAGTATTTTAAGTGACAAGAAAAAAGAAAAAAATATTTATTTGCAATAAAATAAAGAACAATTCGACCACAGCAAGCACGCATTGCAACTTTACCCGAATTTTGCGTTCATCAATCTGGAATATCCATAACTGAGATACAGTTACTTATATGGAAGCTGAATGTATCTTTACACTAGTAGCTAAAAATTTGTTACCTTCTTTTTGTGGTTATTAACCTAGATTTCGGTTATGGCTATTCTAGACCGATGAGAACAAATTTACGGTGAACCTGCAGTCTAGGGGAAGCTGCTGTACTCACGGACGGTTGTACCTACGGACGTTGGGCGGAAAGTTCTGGGTACTGTCGACAGAGATCAGTTGGGGGGGGGGGGTCAGCACGTGTTTCACAGCCCTCTCCATTATCTCAGGAGGTTCCAATGCCATTAAAAGAGCAAGTAAGATTCTAACACAAATTTTCGGTTGCAATAGGGTCTAATTAAAAAATAAATAAATAAATATAATATACTTAAATAAATATAATATTTCTTATTTATTCATTCATCTTGAAACATTAACTGTTATGTTCAAAAGAATTTCTTAAGCAATAAGATTAAGTATATCTTAGAAATTGATTAATGAAAAACAATTTACCAACTTATTTATTCATTAAAGGAGAACTTCACGATGAATGAGCACCCGTTTTTGACAAAAACATTAATCTTCCTATTTTACGTTTATCTTGTTGCCATTCAGTATTTTGGAAGTCGTCCAAACGTTTGAAAATATTCGGATACAATGACTTATTTCAAGCTACCGTTATCGTACGACGAGTTTTCTATTTTGTTGCTCCACTGTCTGGAAAACGAATAAAACTGCGAATTTATACTGTATCTATATTTTTTTTTACGTTTTCTTTCGATGTTGTAAATAAAAATAACTAAAATAAAATAAAAATGTATATCATTATTACATTGTGTGCAATGCATATTTTGGGCCTTAGGGCTACATTTTAAAGCTTTTATAAAAAAGACAAAGAGTATTTAAATAAAGAATTTTTGAAAAAAAATGCATTTTTATATCGGAGTAATACTTAAAAAATACACTAATTAAATTATGAGATGCACTTTATTTACATTCTTTGACGTTTAGAATGAAGTGCTCAGCTATATTAATTTCTACTATTAAACTGATAGTTTCTGAAGAGGTTTATAATAAATTAGTATTTGACCTTGAAATAAATACCTCTGAATAATAAATTTGTTTTCTTGAAGTACGTAATATCATATTACATTTTAAAAATACTTAAGCTTGCTAATCACGCAATGCCATTGAGTTTTTACACGGAGTATCTAAAAAAGCCCTAGATGGAAGCTTAAGTAGCGACACTTCCGGCACCTTGGGGCTAAACTATGCGTTCTTCTATGTCTATTATGCTGAAGTAGTGTGTTTTGCTTCTTGAATGTGGTGCTTCTGGACTGAGGAGAAACATGGAGTTAATAAGTAACCACAATCAAGTAGCAAAACACGCTACTTCAGCAGTTTAGCTCCAAGATGGCGGACTTGTCGCTAAACTAATGATATAAGGTAGGTGCGGGCATTAAGGCCTGTCGGGTAATAAGACCTAAAAGCCAAAATATAATTTAAAATGGTTGTGGCCGCTCAGAAACGCTATGGTAGATAGTTTACACTCCCAGATGACACCTCAAACTGGTCGCAACGCCATGCTCAGTTGTTTTGACCAGCGAGCCCAGATTCATTTTCACGGAATGCTTGTAAGACACGAATAATAAAAAATCGTCAGATTGAAACGTAAGTAATTTTTGTAATATCATACTTTTATGCATAGTTTTGCGCTACAGTTATCTGTCTTGAATGCTTCTATTGATATTTCATGTCTGAGTGAAATAATATGATCGAATTATTGTACTTTTTTGTATTTTTTCAAATTCGACGGCTTTTAATTCAGCGGCTAATAAGGCCTATGAAAGTTGACCGTAGGCCTTATTATACTCCTTTTTTTGTAACGTAGTTTTTCAGCTGTGCATCTTATTTTGAACCTTTCTCAACATGGTATGAGTGTTTATTAGTAATTGCGGCTGTTTACGACTTGGTTCATTCTTATTTTAGTGCCTGCATCACGATGCCCCCCAATCGAGCACTGTGGTCTGATAATGACTTAGTATCGGCTGTCCAAGCAGTAAGAAAAGGTATGCTGAGCTCATATAAAGCAGCTGTGAGGTATAATGTTCCCAGGAGAACCATTAGAAACCATCTCCAGACCGGAAGTTAGAAAAAAACACTTGGTAGAAAATCTCAGTGATGACCAGGAAGCTGATCTTGTCATCAGAATTTTGAGGTTTGCTGAAGTAGGGTTGCCTGTGACACCACGTATTCTCCGACGCTTGGTTCATAAATTTTGTGAGCTTAATAACATAAAGCATAATTTTAATAAACTTGCTAAAGTTGCTGGTAAAGATTGGTTTAAAGCATTTATGAAAAGACACCCGGAAATATCTAGACGAAAAGCTCAATTTATGAACCCGGTCAGAGCTTAAAAGCTTAAAAGATTTATCGTTAATGATCACTTTAACAGACTGAATGAAATTTATGATAATATTTTAATTAAACAGGATACCTTATTATTTCAATTTAACTTACCATGCGGCCTCTGCCAGAGTGTCATTTAAATAGGTCGGTGATATCTTTAAAAAATTTCAACAATGTACTGTTTTTGTATACGTAGGCTGTCACTACGAAGTTATGAAGGTTACAACCGATTTTGTTCTTACGCAGTGAAAGGTTTGTTGCTTTGTATGTTCATTTTTTTTAAATTCATTTTATACGGTGAACATATTTTCATTCAAATTTGAACAGTTCAAAATTACTTAACATAAGCACCCTCAAGGCATTTAAGTTGTAAGCAAATTCAGCTTTTATAGGAAGATTAGCTTTGAAGAAATTATGTCAAACGACTCCTGACGTAGAATAAGTGCAAACTTGTAAACTGTATCAAACTAGTATGTTATAGAAACTTTCCCTTTCTTCTTTCATGACAATAGAAATTGCTGTTTTAAGCTCTAAAAGTCTCAATTACGAAAATTTAAAATGTATGTTTTGTTGTTACAAAAGTAGCTTGCGAGAAACGGTAAGGATATTTAAACCCAAGTATGTATCCTCATTTATATATAATAACAAATTCACTGATCGAGTAACGCTGACGTCATCTACTATAAGCCTCGCGTCACGGAACTTTAATTTGATTATATTTTTTGGCAATGTTTGAAATGCAGGAAAATGCTTTTTTAAGACAAGGCTGAACTCAATCTTGTAACTTAACTGTTTTTAAGGCCTTTCAGGAGAATGAATAAATTTAAAAAAGTGGTCAACAATGTACGCTATCAATTAGAGTTTAGGGTTAATCCGTTTGAGTTAGGGTTAAAATTTCAATTATCAAAATATCACCAAACAGCAATTGCTTCTTTCAAATATAGAAGCAATTTTCAATAGTCATACCTTAACGGGCGATTTTTTAGTTAGCATATAAAAACGTTGTAAACTGTCGCACAAAAAAAAGCAACCTTAAAAATTGCATTTACTGAAAAAAAGCATAAGGCAAAGGATGAATGTGACTTTGTTGCAATAAGTTTCAAGTTAGTTTATCACAAAAAGTTGTACAGCATTAAAAAATGTTTTTGTTTGCTAAAGACAAAGCAAATATAAATATTTGAAGTCCTGTATTATACCGCGTGCAAAAACTTGCGTATTTTATGTTAATAAAACGTCTTAAATGAAGTATGTTCGTCACTAAACATCATTAAAATTTTATCAAGTCATAATTTCCCAAATGTGGCGAAAAAAAATTTGAAAACGTAAGCTTAAATCAATATTTACACCGCTAAAGCAAATCTCTTTTCTTTTGAAATTTAAATTAGGATCATGATTTGACTTTGAATTTCTTTCAAAATTATCATTTCTTTCTTTCTGCAGCTCGTATAAATGAGAAGAAAAAGAAACACGTTTCTCCAGTAAAGTGTAGAGATAAAAAATGGCTTATTGTTAATTATTGAATAACAAGTGAAGTTTTCAAAGTTATTTTGGAACTGTTTTTAAATATTCTTCTGTTTAAAAAATAAGTTCTGTTTCTTAATTTCTAAAATTTCTTTTATAATCGTCATTTCTCGCACAAAGTATTTTTTTAATGCTATACTGAGTACAAATTTTGGTATTATTTAATATTAAAAAAATGTATGAATAATTAGTTACATAACTGACTAAAAAACTGGTAGAAGCAACGTTTTTGGTTCAGAAAATAATAAATGATTTTATGTTAAAATTGAAAAATTAAAGAAAACCTTGACAAATATCCAGACTGAAATGTATCTGTACGTATTTGCGTCTGTTTGTAAACAACTCAATTCAATTACGCGAATGTTATAATTTTACTCATGTATTTATACTTTAATCCTGAAATTTTCAAACTTGGATTTTTATTGTGATATACAGTGAAACTCCGATTATACGTCTTCCGAGTCTGCGTTTTTCTGGCATTTCACGTTTTTTCATCGGGTCTATCATCAGTTTTGATGTTACGTATTTCCTGTATTTTGCGTTTTTTAACCCAGTTCCTTGAAAATTGCAAAATCGGGGTTTCACTGTATTTGAATGCAAAAGATCAATATCATTAGAATGAAGAATAAAATGTCTAAATGACGCAAACTTCGGTAAAACGTCGGTAAACTCTCAATCATTTAAAAACTGTTTGTTGCCATCTTTTGTTTGTCTACATATGAAATGTTTCTTTTAATCAAGACTGTTACAAGAATTTTCAAGAATAGTTTTTACACTGGTTTTCAACTATGTTTTTTTTTTCAATGACTTTCAACAATGGTTTTTACAATGATTTTCAACAAGAGTTTTTACGATGAATTTCAACAATGGTTTTTGCAATAATTTTTAAAAGGAAATTCTGGATAGGGACACCCTGATTACCTAGCGGTATGAAATATATTTTCCGACCTATTCTCATACCTAGCAAGTACTTATAAAAAATTAATAAAAATTGGTCGAGCCGTTTCGGAAGAATTCAAGCACTATTATGACAGGAGATTTTTATGTATTAGATTTTACATGGAAATATATTTTATTTTATTTTCTCAGCAAATATGTACCATCAAATTAAATTAAAAACTTATTACTTTGCTCCATGTATGGGGCAAATGGCTAATTAAAATATTTTTCTCAGGAATAATTTTTTACTTGCAAATGACTGAATAAATGAATAGTTGAATGATTAAATGTTTAAAAAAATGAATAAACAATTTGATTTTCTAAATAATATTCTTAAGGTTAAATGGCTGAATAAAATATTCAATAAATAAGAAAATAAGTGTATAAATAAAGAAGTGCTTACATTAATGAATAAATAATTTTAGTAAACTCCTTCACTTGGCTCTATTTACCTTTGCCCACATAGCACTTAGAAAATTGTATTCATTACTTAAAACCAAAAATGTAACAAATAAAACAAAGGGGAAAAATAATGAGACAGTATTTATTTATTAAATATCAGAACTTATCTTTACTAATAATAAAGCTGAAAGTCTCTCTCTCCAGATCTCTCTCTGTCTGTCAGGATCTCTGTGACGCGAATAACGCCTAGACGGTTTGGTCGATTTTCATGAAATTTGGCATAGAATTGGTTTATAGCATGGGGGTTTGCACCTCGAAGTGATTTTTCAAAAATTCGATTTTGTTTTTTCATTTATTTCAATTTTAAGAACATTTTTTCGAGAAAAAATATCATAAGATGGACGAGTAAATTACCAAGTTATCATAACGTGAAACTGTAACATGGGCAAGTCAAGTAACGAGAAATGCACCATACATTATTTGTAAATATACAGGCAAACCAAAAGACCTTTTAAGTTTCTACTACGGACAAAGCCGTGCGGGTACCACTAGTATTAAATAAATAAATAATGTACTGCCTATCAGTAGATCTCAATTCATACTTAAAATGTTGATTTCAAAACTTCACCATTTTATAATCAAAAAATCATTTTTTATAGAAAACAAAATATCAAAACAAGATGATTAAGTTTTCTAAAAGTATTTGTATTATCACATACTTCAATCCTCAGAAGTATTTGTTTCTTGACAGGAGTTTCTAAATGTTCAAACCCATCGTGAAAATATAACTAGATAGGCGGCACTACAAATTTTGTGAAGCATTTTACTACTTAACTATGCCCCACCTTCACCTACAATATAAAACACTTGTACTATATAATTATAAGTTGACCATCGCTGAACTTTCTCATATAACTTTTAAAAAAAACACTCAGCTCTTACGTACAATTGCTACTGCTAAGGTTTGACGTATTATTAGAAAAACAGACAAACTAGCAACAGATAAAACTGAAATTAGAATATCTTTTTGATCCGTTTTGCTAGCCCACAGAATCTGGGTTTTAAAACAAGCTTAAAAACTCATCCTATTTAACTTAGCGGCTAGGGGGAAAAATCCTTCTGCTTCAGAATAAAATTGAGTATCACCACCAAGTTCGAAAATTTGCCGATTGTGTTTTTTTTTATAAATGTCTCAGTAACTTAAAGGTCTACAGAAAAATAATAATAATAACATACTTAATGGTAGTCTTGAAAAATGGTTGAATTTTTCCCCCGCCATGATTGTGTCAAAACGAAAGCGCCTGTTTTCATTTGAGTCCACCTTGATTTCAGTTCTTATCTGAATCACTAAAATTGTTTCTCCACATAAGCTAGCAATGTTTTACGAGAAAAAAAAATTGTCTCCTTCATCATGCGACCGATTGGATGTTGGCAAAAATATTCGGGCACGTTCCATGGGTCCCATGCAGTACATTACAAATTTCAGGGACACAAAAAAGACTTTTTTTTTCATTTACTGAGATTTAGCGAAGAAAGCAAAATCAAAAATTAGGTGTTGCGATTCACTTGATCTGTTCATAGGTATTTCAAATAGTTCATAGATGTTCAGTGTCTGTTCATTCGATACTTGTTTCAAAAAGATGTACTTTCATTTAATTTTAAATACGAAACGAGATACGCCTTAAATTGGTATGGGAAAAGTTTAAAGAAAAAATGATCCCTTACTACACTAATTGAAATATAACCCTTAAAATCACTTGTGATACTACTGCTTCGTAGATTTCTTTAAAAACGTTGTTTCGCTGTTAAAAATCAAGTGCTTCTAATTTAAAAGAAGTAAACTAGGAGTTCCGTTTATAGTGAAATAACTAACCCAAATAGTTTGGAAAAAACCTTAAAACAGTAGAGCATGACGTCAAAACAAATCACAATTTTACTATGACAAATATAATGAACTTTTAAACATTTTATCACTTATTTGAGGTAAAGCATATCCTAAAGAATGTTTTATCATGAAGAGATATATTTTTGTAAAAACTTTGTTGTTAAAATTTACTTTGGTTCAGTGATGGTTTTTAAAGTTTAAATGTTTTTGAAGGGAAAAAAGAAGGAAAAAAAATCATAAATTGTAGCCGCGTAAGTAGAATAATTCACACCTATCAAAAGATCTTATACTTCCATTTTCTATTACAGTTTGTAGGAAGTCTTGTACATAAAATGTGTGTTTACTATAATAGTAGCTCCATAAAGTATATTTGGAAAAAATGTTAAAACAATGATTCGTTACTTCTATTTTAAGATTTAAATGCTTTAAAAAAGCCAGAAAATAAATTACATCCACGTATTTAGAAAATATTAAACTTTCAAAATGTCAAATAATTTCAACATCAACCAAACTTCATAAAGTTGTTTTGTATATAAAATGTATGTATGTGTACACCATGAACTTAAAATAGAAAAATGTTAAACTTTCAAAATGTCGTACAGTTCCATTATCAACCACAGCTTCTAAAAATTGTTGTGTATATAAAATGAATGTATGCGTACACCATGAACATAGGAGCTCCAGAAAAATGTCTTCGTAGAAATGTCAGAAAATGCGTTGATTTTTTAACATTATTTTAAATTTAAACATTTTAAAGATATAAAAATTCCTTAATTATATCCATGTAAGTAGAAAAATTTTTAACTTTCAAAGTGTCGTATAATTCCATTATCATTCACATCTTCGAAACGCTGTTTTGTAAACAAAATGTATGTATATGAACATCATGAACTCAGAAGCTCCATAAAAATGTCTTCGTAGAAAAAATCAGGAAATGCGTATTCGGATTTTTTAGTTTTGTTATCAATTTAAACGATTTTAAAGAGGGGAGATTCCTGAATTATATCCATGTAAATAGAAAAATGTTAAACTTTCAAAACGCGTTTTACTTCCCTTTTCAATCACAGCAACGATTTTCGGAGGGAGATAAGCTATTCAACATTTCGTTCTCCGACTTTTAATTTCATTCTAAAGGTATAAAAGAAAAATCAATACGAATTTCTAAAGACTACTCTTGAAAAGCGTTTGCTGAACAAAAGGGGCATGGCGCTATTTTCCTTTTACACTTCCAGTGAACAGAGCCTTTTAAAATCTTCTTAGTACACTTTCGATGAGCCAAGAAAGATTTTAATTGCTTATTCCCGTCACGGGATAAATGAAAGCCTAAATTTGAAATAAGGTTCTGAGCTTTTTATCGGTATTTTATAAAAATTTGCGATAGAGCTTAAGATCCAAGACTTTTGTGAATAAATGGACCTTTTTGCACTTAGCCTGAGATTTTGAAATGGAAAAGTAAATGAAAAAGTTTTGATTTTTCTCTGAAGGGGATTTTCATTTTAATTTTAACTATCGGAGAATCATGATTTTTAGGAACTATTATCTAATTTCAATTTCAGATGTCTGGAAAACCGGATGAGTCATTTTTTCCCCACGTTAAAAAGAATTAAAAAAAAACGGATAAAAGGACAAATATTTGCAGCAATGAAGTAAATAAATAAAAAAAAAGTGTATATGTATATATATATATATAGATATTTATAATAATATACACATAATATATACACATAAAATTACTTTCATAAGGATGGAGGCGATTTAAGTAAATTAATAAAAGTACTAAAATACTTTTTAAGTTCAAACACTTTATAAAGAAACACAATATTTCCAAAAAACATTAATTTCGAATGTAAAATTAGAATAAAACGTTATTATGGAACTGATTCTACGGTTCAAAGAAAAGTCCTTTTCGTCAAAGGTTACGCTATAATAAATTTTAATTTAAATCTTTCAAATGAGAGTTCCAGCTTTAAATTTATGATTAACGCAAGAATTTCAATAATATATAATTCAATTCCAGAACTCCAAAGTTCAATAAGTATGATAATTCATTCATTTAGACCCTAGATCTTAGATCAGAGTACTTTCACGATCAAGACTGGTATAATTTTAAAATAGAGCAGTATATTAAAACGTGTGTATGGCCTATCTCTTTCGTTTCTACTTTAAAGTTATTTTGATTTAAATAAAAAACTAGATCTCTTACTTTCATTAGCAGATATAACCTGATTAATAAATGAGAGGTGAGAAAAAAATATAAATATCAATTACTTAAAACAAAAACAAAAAAAAAAATGTAAATAGCTTTAAATACACTTCCAGAAAAAAACTAATATGTTGTAGCCAACACGAAACTTTCTTTTATATCTATTTTATAAATTTTTGGATCTAACAAATAATCGTTAATGAAGTTGCTACCACAAATTTATTCTTTGATAAAAGGGGTGAAAATTTGGTATTTTATAATAGATTACCGTTAAATTTTGGGCACAAAGTGCCTGCGAGAGGAATTGTTTTCTTTTGCATCGGTAAGCAAATAGTAGAGAAGTATCTGTTTGCAAAAATGGATCAAGAAAACCTGTCTCCTCTCAAAACCTGAAAAACAAATAAAATAAAGGTAATAATCATTATTTGGTTCAATTTCGCTAAAAAATGTTTTCATTAATTTTCAAAAGCTTCTGGTGCAAACAGAGGGTTCCATTCCCCGTACTCAAGAGAAAAGAACGTGTCTTGGGAAAACGAAGATATTTCAATACAAAAAAGCAAATAATGTGCAAAATATCTTGATCTCCTTTAATAATAATAAAGCTGAAAGTCCGTTCGTATCCCGAAACATCTGAAACACCAGACTGAAATATACGTTAAAGTATAAACTTGCTATAACTTGGAGCTATGAAACATAGAGTATAGAATTTCTATAGGGAAAAGTTTTAAAGTAAGGAAAAAAATGAAACATCTTGCTTGTAGCGCATATTTACTGTGATATTTTAAGTTTATAAGGAACATTTTTTTTTAATAACGAATAAAGTAAACAATAATAAAATATAACTTTTTAGACAATGTTGCATGTTAGTTTTTTTTTTTTTTTTCATACAACATTAAGAGTGAACTAAAGTATTTCTAATGAAATTCTTATAGCGTAAAGAAGATAAATAAATTCTCTACGGTTTTGAAAAGTTTTGTTGCCTTTTAAGAGGAAGAAGAAATGATAAGTTTGAAACGCGAAAAGCAACTCTCTGCACAAATTCAGGACAACATGAAAAGGCTCTTAATGATGCTCTCTATCTAGTTTCTTCCCACAAATTCTTAGAAGTTAATCAAGTTCAATTTACTTTTGAAAATGAATGGTATAAAACTTACTTCTATCTTTTTAATAAAATTTTTCTTTTTGTTAAGAATATTTTATGAGAAATCTTAGACGATTATTTTATCAGATTATTTCAGTGTAAAATAAATGTTACCAAAAAACATTCTGTAAATAAAAGTTTAGATTTTAACGTTATTTATTTATTATTAGAAAAAACTTTTCGATTAAAATTATGTTTACAGAATATTATACTGCACCAAAAGGGAAAAAAAAGGGTAACAAAAATGCTTTCAAATTTCTTTAAAATGTAATTTCTTCAAAACACTTATATTGGATAAAATATGTGCTGATGTTTTATTTTTTTTAAAGAATAAAAGTGCATTTAAGTTATATTTTACTCGAATATATTCATTAAATACTTTAATGCACGAATAGTATTTGAGCGAAATGTATTGTTATTAAAAGCAATTACCCCGTCTGAAACATTTTCCATAAAATTGGCGTACATAAAATTTTGAAAAAAAAATCTAATCTCTGTCAAAATACCTTGAACTTCCTTTAGAGATGCTATAAAACTGGTTTTATAAGAATGAGGCTTGTGTGAAAGAAAATAAAGCACGTAAAGTTCTCCAATATCTTATCTTATGAGGGTCATCTGCAAATATCATTTAAGTTTGAAACGACTAGCATTGAGTACCTTTGGAGCGGCGATGAAAATAATAAAACTCAACTAGTTTTAGAATAACTTCTTCCTGAATAATACTGAAAGATTGTAAATTGGATTGACTAAATATCCATTATACTAGTATTATTTTAATGTTTTTTGAAACAGTAGACTTACTTTTGCAGTATAAAAAATGTTATCATACAATTTCAAATACAAAAATAATATACCTGCTTCTTTTGAAAGATATACTATCTACATGGAAATGAATTCTTCATAACAAAATTAGCAATAAACTTTTATTATATTTATACCTGAAGAAAAACTACAGAAACCTTCCAACGATACGCACTTTGAATCAATCACAATTGAACAGAATTTGATGCATAAGATTACAAAATCATTATATGTAAATGATGAAATGAAAGCAGCTGCATTATACAGACAATATACTGTGAATATCCCGAAAAGAATGGCTTCATTTATACACAAATGTATTGCAGACGAATGATGGAGTTGATGTGTGTGTGCTTTTATGCATTAAAAATTATTTCCATTCTATACCTCCCTCGTAAAATTCTAAACAAATTTTGATGGAGAGGCAGAGACAATTAGAATTACGACTGAACAAATACATAGTAGATAGATAAAAATCAAAGATATTGTTATATTTTCTGACTCCGTTTCGGCCATTTAAGCAATTGCAGCTCATAATATAGCAGATTCAAAAAGTATTGAGAAATGTAGACTAAATCTTCGACTCTTAAGTTTGAAAGGAATGAATGTCATCTTACAATGGATTCAGTCTCATGTTGGAATCTCTGGAAATGAATGTGCCGATAAATTAGCAAAATAGGGAACAAAACTTTTATAATCAAATAACCACGAAGTACAGTTGTCATCAATGAAAATAATAATTTAAAATACTAGAAAGAAAAATTACAACACCAATTTTCATGAAGAAATTTTAAAAAAAAGTGGAAGGAGACTATTTTCAAAATTCCAGATTCTCCCAGATCTGTTGTAGTTGCAACAATTCGTTTGGAAACTGGTCACGATTGCCTTGCTAAACACCTGCATCGCATTGTTATATATTACAGTCCCAACTGCATTTCATGCTTTAAAGAGATAGAGATAGACAAAGAACATCTATTCAGTTGGTTTTCTTTGAACGAAGAAAATATTCGTGAGCGATATTAAAGTGCTAGGGAGATGATGATGTTGACATTTAGAGACGGACCTTTTTTTTTGTATTTCATGTATTTATACGTAATTTTTCTATTTTGAATCGTTGTATATTTCCTTATTATTTTGTTGTTAATAATTTTATACATTTTAAAAGTTGTCATCAAAGTTTCTTTAATTCAATTTTTAGCTCCAATCTCATGTATCTGAGATAAGTGAAAGCACATGAGGTAAAATCAAGTGCTTTTGCAATTATTAAAAAAAATACTCCAGTATTTTGTGCAGTAAAATTTCAACTAAAATGATCAACAGAAAAATATCAGGTTAAGTGCTTGCTTCAATGTTTAAGAAACACAATTTTAAATTTCTTATTTTTTCGATAACGGCACCATTTCACAACTGATATAATACGCTGCTAGTGGTCTAATGTGAAAGAATGAACAGTAGTCGCTGGGGGTGTCTAAAGTATATAAATAGCTCCAAGCCGATGCGTAACCCCCTTTAAAAAACATATTTAAAAAAAAACATTTCAAAATTTCAAGAATTACTTTCTTGTCATATAGAATCATTATTTAGTTGCATTTATCTAAAATTAACTGCTTTAGTTAATCTCTTGAATTTATTTATTTATTTATTTGCAGGTTTAATAAAAGAACTTTGATGTCCATTCCAAGTGTATACGAAATTACAACTACGCGTCGTTTAATCGGTCGGATGCAGCACAAAAAGCATTTTTTTTCTCATCCGCCCCTGCAACCAAACACCTCCTCAGCACTCCCAGATATATTTGATTGGAATGGCAAGTTGGACTTTCACCACGACATTGTTACGGTTCACCGGTCACCGTTAGCATACACAGAAGATTTTTGACGGCAAGCATCAAACTCAGGACTGTCCATTTCCGAGTCGAACTCTACGCCTTACCGATATGTTACGTGATACATGCCAACATTCTCTCTCTCTTTTTTTTGTTTCTTTGCGTGTTCTCTTTTTTGCAAGTTTCTCTCGACCCAGTGTTATGTCTCTAATCGTCAAATCCATTTTTCGATGCACAATCCAGTTTTTTTTTTTATTTGTATGATATTTTTATACATTTGGATACGCAACATATTGCCCCATTATTTATAAAAACGTGTTTGAAATTAGATTTCTTTCTGAAACCATAAGGCTGTCGCATTTTGCAAACTCAATTGCACAGACTTAAACTTTAATCTGACCAAAATTACTTTTTAAGAATTTCAACGTCCTTCGCACAGCTATCGCACAGCACCTCTCTCGGCTATTGACAGAGGTCATTCACTCACTACAACTAAATTTTCTTTATCGTTATCTTTGCAGATTTACTTCTTTAAATTCAATTACTAGGCTTCTTCATTCTTTTACTTCGGTTCATTTCCGAATCTCTAAACGCTGTGAAATGATTTGACTGTTTTCGGCTCTCGGCGATAACGCGTATTTCAGTCACTCCAGTCACGTGCGGATAAATTGAAAAAGGTGATTGATTCCTATTTTCCAATAATAGACTCAAGAAGAGAAAGCAATTATCTTTACTCTCTCAGAATAGGCACTTCACGTTCGAAGACAACGATGTGTGCGAGACAGGCTTTTATCTGCTTTTTGACACGTACAGTTTTAATTATAAACAGGACATTTTTTTAGAGGATGGTTTTTCAGTTTCAGTGTTTAGTGTTTAAAAAGTCTTCAATTCTTTCTTTTGTATTAAGAAAAATATGAAAAAAAAAAAGAAAATTAATTTGAATTCTGAAATTTTTAATTCAAATTATGTTTTTCGCAATCACAAGTTGCGACAGGACTCGTGGAGACTCATTGGAGTTATTGTTTGTAGAAACGGTTCCTGCCCCCCCCAAGCTTGTCTCTCCTCCTGGGCGGTTACGTGTGCCTAGTTGTGTGCGTATGTGTGTAGGCTTGTGTGTGTGCGTAGACCTGTGTGTATGCACGTAGGTGTGTAAAGTCGTATGTGTGTGAGTGTGTGAACGTGCGTGTGTGTAGGACATGGGCGCCTCCGATCAAGAGAAGCGGATAGCTAAGGACCGGAGCAGCCGCGCCGCGCGCCGCCTGCAGAGGACGGTGGGCGGTGGTGCTGCAGACGCCCCTGGTTCAAGCTGAAAAAGGAACCACAATGCCAAGGACGATCAAGTGAGGATAATATGCAATCGTGATTGCTCAAAAAAAAATTGATATATATATGTATATATATATATATATATATATATATATATATATATATATATATATATATATATATATATATAAATCCGAGGAATATCTCATTTTCAGTTTTAATTTCAATGCGGATAGTTATTTAAAAGAATGTTTCGACAATACATAGTAACCACACGGTGCGTTAAAACTCAAATTTGTACAGCTGCGTCGCACATTTTCACTTGTTCGATACTTTAATATTAACTTAACTGATGATAAAGGGTTATCAAAAAGTAATTTGCAATCAACAGGCGCAAGTAAAGCATCAGTTATTTCAAAAGAATCTTGTCAAAACTGACTGAGTTCATTTTACAGTAATATTTTTTAACACGCTGTTATTAGCTTCACTTGTATGTTTGTGAGCAACTCTCCTTTGGGCTAAGAGCTAGTGGCTTATTACAGTTAGTACATTCCACCACTTCATGAACGTTCGTAGCCTAGCGGTCTAAGTCGCGGGTCTTCGCTGACGTCCCACAGTGGGGCAGCCTAATGTTAATTTTGGACATTGGGCGGAAAATTAAACCATTTAGTTTTGCATTTTTACTGTTGTATTGATAAACTAAGAACATATTCCCACTAATCTTACTAGTTTTTAACATTATTACTCGAAGATAATACCTTGAATTCGAAGAATTAACTAGCTACTTCGTTAGAAGACAATTTAGTAAACAGTAGATAATTTGTTTAAGAACTGTTCAAATTTAATAGTGTGATGAGCTGGGCTTTATGCACTCCTAATAAATAAGAAAAACACCCAAAAACGTTTCTTAGAAAATACGAAAATTTTGGAGATAATTTTCAAAGTATTTTGAATGTATTTTTGAATTACGAAAATCGCTAACAAAAGCTAACAGAACAATTATATCCCAAGCATTGTAGAGAGTTTCAGCTTTCATAATCCGGTTTCAGTTTTTGCCTAAACCTGCCTATTCAAAAGATATTGAAAATTAAAGATAAGTAAATATTTTACTACGAGGACGACGAAACGAATACAAAATGAACGTTGCACGAAACGTATTATTTACGTTGGATTTTTCACTTTAATCAAGTAAACATGTTTACAGTTTTCAGTTTGTTTACTTTTTATTGCAAATTATTTCAATTAAATACTTTGAGGAATCAGTTTCATTGTGTCATTTGTCGACTGTGGGACAAAATCATATGAGATGCTTAGAAGCATGGTTTCGTTTGCTTATTTCGGGGACTACAAAAATTGGTACTGTTTTGAGTTATAAGTGACAGCAGACGAAAAAGACACAATAATCTTCCAAAAATACTTCTCATAAATTGTATGTACACAATAACAAACACATCACAAAATGAGTAAAAATGAAAACAAGGAGCAGGCATATTTTGAAAAGATCAAAATATTATACATGTACATCAAGAAAAGTGTTTTCTTCAAAAAGCAAACGTTTGTCCTTAATAAACATCTAATTTCTTTTATTACATTCTATATTAGGAGAACTTACAGCAAGCTATTTACTTTTTAGAGCATTAAAAGCTATTTACTTTTGATTTTAGTTCAGCAAGTTGTCTAACAAACAAAAGTAAACACTTTTTAATTTAAATATCCATTTAATACTTCACCAGATTTATCCAAAATAAATTCTGAAGGAATTATCATGCCTAAAAATTTCATCTTTTATTCTGAAGTATCATCGTCGGAATCCCCGAGTTCAGTTATCCAATATCCGAAAGTAATCAGTGACGCTTCGGATTTTTTTTCGTGTATGCCAAGTTGTAAAAAGTCATTAAAAATAATTTAAAATATCGTCTGTTATTAAACAGCCATAAACGAAAAAAATAGAACATTGTGATAAAAAATGAATTTAACTTTAATTTGTAATCTATCGTCTGCTCATGCTTCATTTAATGATATTTTCTAAATAGGTCTTAGCATTACTTAGAGTTGTTGTTTATGTTCTAAAGATTTCGCTTATCAATTATTGCTATTCGGTGATCTATGAATACGTTTTTTGTGCAGTCTAAAGTTTTGTACTTAACAATGTAATTCTACGATGGCTCTAGTGTATACGAATTCTAGTGTACGCTCGCTTTGGTAAGCAAACTTGAATGATATCGGTGCTTGACCCCATAGACTTGCTGGTGAAAGATGAGTTTCAAAACCAACCGTGACCTTTTAATTTTTTTAAAGACAAATTCTATTCCTTTTACCGATTACGACCTGGCTCTGGAAAAATGGATTGACACTCTTGGTTCTGAGATTACAAATACGACAAAGACGAAATTAAGAGATAAATTGAGAAAATGGTGCAATTATTTATCAACGAAGTGGTCTTCGTCAAATAGAACTTTGGAAAACGTTTCTCAGGAAAAATGAACAGTGGCTGAATATGGATTTGTCTTTTTTGGAAGAATTCATTTATGAACTTGTGCCTTGTTCATCAACAGGTATTTCTCCTCCATTATGCTCGAAATCGTTTGAACATTTGTCCGATCGACAAAAACTCAGAAAAACTGAACATTTAAGAAACTGTTCTGACGAAATGTTTAATTTTGTCTTAAACAAAAAGCTCAGGTCTGACGACGAGGCAGTATATATTTTTAATTTTATCCAAAACCATCCCGAGCATATTAAAACAATAAAAGAATTTTGTGAAAATCTCTCTAAACCTAATGATATTCCTGGTTACAATGATAAAATGTTAGCCATGTATGCAACTGCTAAACTTACAAAGTTTCAATATGATGCTCTCAGAAAAAAATGCAAAAGATTTGGGCAGGAACATTTATCCGAGTTATAAAAAAATTCAAATTACTAAAAAAGAGTGCTATCCTAATAATGTAAAAGTTACAGATTCCGGAGTTAACGTAGGTTTACAAAATTTATTAGATCATACTTCTTCCCGATTCATAAAATTGTTATCTGATAAAATTGAAAAAAGCTCCCCTCAGAACCTCACTACGATATTAAAATGGGGATGTGACGGTGCTTCCATCCAGTCGCAGTACAAACAATCTTCTAGCACTGAAATAGATGACTCAACGATATTTATTATTAGTGTAGTCCCCCTTAAAATTATCAAGAAAGATGAAGATATGGTGGTTTGGCTTAATGAAAAGCCTTCTTCTACTAGATTTTGTCGACCAATAAGTTTCGAATTTGCAAAGGAAACGAAAGAAATAGCGACAAATTTTGTAGAAAAAGTGCAATCGCAAATAGCTACCCTTCAGCCATACATACTCGTAGATCAAGATCATGTTATTACCATAAATTATGAATTGCATTTAACTATGGTGGATGGCAAAATTTGCAACTACTTAACGGAAACTACTTCCTCGATGCGTTGTTATATTTGCGACGCGTTACCTAAAGAAATGAATAATTTAAGTGTGATGAACAAAAAAGAAATTAAAGAAGACCATTTCCGTTTTGGTTGATCACCTCTGCATTGTTGGATACGTTGTTTTGAATGCCTCATACACATTGCTTATAGGCTTGACTTCAAGGAGTGGAGTGCGAAGTTACCTGTCCACAAAGAATTGTTACAACAAAGAAAGGCAAGAATACAAAACGACTTTAAATCTAAGCTGGGGTTGTTGGTAGATTATCTAAAACAAGGCCATGGAACATCCAACGACAGAAATACGTCACGAAAGTTCTTTGCGAATGCAGAATTATCAGCTTCCATAACCGGAATAAATCGTGACATGATAAAACGATTTTCAACGATTTTGCAAGTTATTTCATCTGGATTCATGATTAAATTTAAAAAATTTGAAATATATGCAAAAGAGACAGCTCAGATGTATGTGAATTTATATGGTTGGTATTTTATGCCCGTTACAGTGCATAAATTACTTATACACGGACCCGAAATAGCTAAGTATGCTATAGTACCAATCGGTCAACTCTCCGAAGACGCTCAAGAGGCAAACCATAAGTATTTTCGATCATATAGGGAATTGCATTCAAGGAAAACGTCCAGAATAGATAACAATAGAGACGTTTTTAATAATTTATTAATCAATTCTGATCCTCTTATCTCAAATTTGTGTCCAAAGATTTGCAGTTTGCACCACGAAATGTCACAACAAGTGAAGAATTTGCTTGAAGATGATGGAATGGAAATTGGCTAAAATACTGTTACATATTTCTTTAAAAATTGTTTTTAAATGTTAATTAAATATTTTATTTTGCACTTATGACTTAGTATTTGATTATCTTTACATTTTAAATAACAAAATATTATCACATTTTCAAGTAGAAATTGGTTTTACTGAAATGTCCAAGCTCTCCGTACACTTGCCCCACTGTGCGTCCTCCTCCGGGAATCATTGGGCGTACGTTCTAATCCCGTCTACACCGAAATTAAACTTATGATCTTGCACCCTCAATTTTCGCCCACTTTTTGTGATCGGATTCTTTTAAAATTTGGTTTAAAATAGTCAAAAAACTAAAAAAACACGCTTTAGTAGCAAAATGAACTAAAAAGTTAAAAATAATCTTTGGATGACAAGTATATAAAGTAATTGACCAAACACATAATTTTACTGTAATAGAAAGAAAACGTGGAGGGGGGCTGCCTATTTACATTTTTGCATGGATAACAAGTGGAAGAAAGTTAAGGCAACTGATCAGAAGCCCTCCACGCTTTTTTTGATTTACATTAAAATTAAGTGTGGTCAATTACTTTATATTCTTGTCATCCAAAGATTATTTTTAACTTTTTAGTTAATTTTGCTACTAACGCGTGTTTGTATTGTTTTTTAAACTATTATTTTTTTCTTCAAGGTTCACTGTAAGTTACTAGCATTAAAAAACTTGCTAATGGGGTTGTTTTAACCCCCGGGGTTAATTTAACCCCGGTTGGAATGGGATCTATTTCTGATTCCGACCAGTTCCGATCGAGGACGCAGAGACATTGAACTACATTGAGGACTTGGGGGACTTTGAGACCACGACATATTTAACGTGAAAGAGTAACCATTAAGGTAAGCGGATGATTTTTAAAAGGCAAACATAGAACAGAGAGTAACATTAACTCCGAAATGATTGCTTTTAAACAATTATGGCCATTAAAACCAAACCCAGTTGCACGACAGCCCATGGGGACCAAGGCCAACTGTACCCATCTCAGTCTTCCTGGCCAAGGACTCTGGAGTGCTAGGACGATGTTCCGGTTAGGGGGTCAGCCAAACGCAGAACCCCTAGAGTTTAGCTCCCAAACACGCTTGATGCTCATTTTATCTGCCCACTGAAGGAATTAACGGTTGAATCGACCATGCCCGATCCGGGACTGGAACCTGGGCCTGCGGCGTGGGAGCACGAAGCGCTACCACTGAGCCACTGGGCTTCAGTTATGGCCATATTCGTTTAAAATACAACTTCATGAGAGTTCGAAAGAAATATACAAAATAAGTAAATGTTTTAAACTCCAGCATTCGGAAAATAAATAATTGATTACCTTTATAACCTATACTGCACAATCAATCAATCTAAAGCAATAGCCTAAACTAAAACCCATTTCCTGCTAAATGTTTTAAGAAACAATTATTATTCGTTTTGTATTTATAAATTTAGTTTCAAATGTCTATCTTCCTTGATTTTTACGAGCCTATGAATTTAAAACAGAAGTTCCATCTCTATAAATAGGCAGAATGCTTTATTAAAACTGAAAACCTCACTCTTTGTCAAAACAGTTTTGTTTTTAATTTCCACCAGAGATTAATTTTTGTATTGTAAAACTTCTTTACAATACAATTCTTCGTAAAGAGCCTTCTTGAATGAAGATAAAACTTTTGCACTTAATTATTAAATAATTAAATGCGTCACATCCCTTTCATTTAAAATGAAATATTTTCTGAATACTTTTTTCCGAAAACTTCTTTGTGAAAGTTTTAAGCTAGATTATTTTTCAGATATGGAACGACTTGACATTTAAAGTGCCTTAAAGTTGCACTATAGACTTTTGACAACATTTTTTTTTAAATTTATTTCTCCTCACTTTGATGCGTAAAATATGAACACTTCAATACTTTTCACAGAATCTTATTTGAAAAATTACGTTTAAGTATCCTCTCACGCACCATTTTTTCATGTACATACTTTCAAAAAATTTTCTTTTAATAGCCAATTCAGTCTAATTGATTATAATACCCTCACGATGTCTTCAAAGTGCCTCCTTTTAATTGTATAAAAGTTGAATTTTTTTTCCGTGTATTACCGAAAGTTGTCTTGCCTGTTAAAATTGAAACTCAAGACCGAGAACAAAAAACAAAATTATCACCAATGACGTTTAACATTTGGTGAAAACTCAGATAAATTTTCAAAAACATTTTTGCTACTCTGTTATTATTTATTATTTCTGCATCATGATTAGAATTTTAAGAAAGGAAAGACTATTTATTAGGCACAAGGGAAATAAAATCATCATAATTTGCAGAATCACATGCATATACAACGTTCTAATTATTTACAGTTAAAACCCCCAAAGGTTCAATGTCTTCAGTTGCACATACTTTCAGTTGACTTAATGTGTATCCCCATGAGTAAGACAAAATGGACGACTAAACATGTTCTTTGTATCTCTCTAAACTGAGCATAACATTCCTTAGCAATCCATTTTGTCAAATATGCATAAAATATATTTCCTTGGAGGAAACATATAGTTTTCTACTCAACTAAATTGAGAAATGTGCCTTTAGCATTTATTTGGCAGAGTGCATTTGAAGTTTAAACTGCAAAATACATGGGACTGCGCAATTACTTTAGGAAAAGGTAATGCGCAATATGTGGAGATTCGGGAATAGCTAAAAGGAATTTTCGAAAAGCTTAACGGAATCTGATAAATAACTGAAAGAAATGTTAATGTATTTCTAATGTTAATATTTTATTATTAATGATATTGTCTTTCATCTGAAAACAATCAAATATAATAAATTTATTTAACCTTAACACAAAACTCGTTCCTTTAAAACGTAGCATTTTAGGTATGAAACATTCAATGAAATAGTGCATCAACCGTGAAAAGAAAAAGTCAAAGCTTGGCATAAGTACACAATACAATGAAGATTAACTCTAAAAAAAAA
The DNA here is from genome assembly GCF_026930045.1 of Uloborus diversus. NCBI lineage: Eukaryota > Metazoa > Arthropoda > Arachnida > Araneae > Uloboridae > Uloborus > Uloborus diversus. The sequence goes on from NC_072736.1 coordinate 37,848,515, forward strand.
TACAGAATGGGAGCTGTATTAGAACCATAGACTAATAATAAGAGTAGACCGAGCTATGGCAACCCTTTTGTTGCTCATAAACTAAACCATGTGACTAGTGGATATCCTAGCAACAGCGGGCGTTGATCGTAGCAGACGATCAACGCCCGCAAAAAATAAAATAAATAGAATTGATGGAACACGAAAGAATGATCTTTTATGGAGTCCGATTTGTAAATTTGTTATTCTAGGTCGTAGATATTTTGTTAATATAGTGAGCTTTTCATTTAAATAGTATTGTGCATTTTCTTTAGTCAATTTCAATAACTCTCTAAGCAATTAAAGATGCAAGCGCCTAAAAAGAATCGGCAATCGGTAAGATTTTTACCTACAATTTCAATTTAAGACACCAATTAGTAGGTTTTTGCGTTAACGCAAAACGTTTACGCCATTACGTTCACGCCAACGCTGACGTAGCAGTTCTAAATGAAATAAATATTACTGAAAACTGTGATCAAAAACTAATTACTGATGTCAAAATAATGCATAACTAAAAGAAAACCGTTCAATCTCTGCATTTGGAAAAAAATTATAATAAAAACACACTACGTCTTAAAATACATGTCGAGTGCCAAACTTTTGATAATGTTGCCATCTAGCAACCATGCTGCCAAATTTTTCGCCAAGACTCCCACCAGTCACATGATGTATCCATGAACCAATTTTTTCATCAGCAAGTCTGGGAAAGCTCGGTCTACTCTTATTATTAGTCTATGATTAGAACTTAATGAATGGTTACGGCTTTTTGTAAATGTATCGTCTGCTGTATTTTACTTTATTTTTTAAAAATTTACTACCGTCTACAATGTGTAAAGTTTTTCGCATTAATTTATTTATTGATTGTCTGTGTTTTTTTTTGTAATGGCAACAGCAAAAGAAATGATGCAGAACACTTTAGTGATTGTGATGGAAATGGAATGGTGTTTTTTTTATTCAAGCTCTATGTTGGCGGAGAACACAATTTATACTGTTTACATAATCGTGCAAACAAAAGTCTTCTTTAACGAAAGTAAGAAATTCATTTATTTATTGAAGTGAAGAATTATACTTATTTATTGAATTTCCTGAAGTGAAAAGGAAAAAAAATCGTTTTACTCACAAAAATCAATTTTCGAAAACGAAATCGTAACAGAATTGCAATGGATATTAATACTTCTAGTAGATTGTTTGAGTATCATTCGAGTGAGAAGTTAGTTACTCTGATGTCTGTAGTGATTTGGTTTGCGTTTTTTTTTTAATCATTTTTAACTCAGTTTGCGGACAGAAGTACAAAACAGACTTATGATACATTTATAAATACACAATGTTAAAAGTTTAAAAGTGATAGTAAGAATTTAAAAATAAAATAATTTGAGGGTTAGTCCTTAAGGACCGTAACTAAGCTGAAGGAGAAAAACCTTATAACTAGTATATTTTTACACTGGTAGCAAAAAAATGTTTTTCACCACAGTAAAAAATCGACAATATTGGAACTTGTTGCGATTCAGGACCCATTTTCGCAAAAAAAAAATTATTTTTTACATAAATATTTACGTTTTAACCTTGACATCACCAGACATTACCCGGAAGTAATCCCCTGTAAGAATAATGATATTTCAGATATTTTTTTATTTTTTTTATAGTGTACGTTTATCTTTCATTTCAATGCATTTTTTTTAAACAAACGTCCTTCGTATATATATATATATATTATATAAAAGCTTACAATTTATTAGTTGGTTAGTTCGAAAATAAACTCATGTTATGTAATATTGTGTATTATTGCCGTGCTTGAATTTTTTACCTATATTTTAACTATTGTTACTTTAACAAAAAAAAAATAATTCCTTTTTTTTTTAAGATATGAGAAACAAAAGCTAAATTTATTCATATTTTAAAACTCTACGTTCTACTACTAACTTCTAAATATTTCATTCACCCTAGATATTATACTCTTACAAACCATTTTATTCACAGCGTTTGACAGTATTGAAACAAATCCGGCTTGTTTCTATTATAAATAGGGATAAAGCTCTCAATGCCGAATAATCAGCTTGAGATACCAATTGTCAAAGCTCACCGACTAATGGTCGCTGTAATGTCACCTGCAGAATCATTGAGACAAGTTAACATGAAAAGCTCAGTTTTTCCGCCTTAATGGACAGCCATTAAAGCTTCAGTTACCATTAAATGGGCTTGTTAATGATTGTGGGACATTCTAAAGCCTTTATGCGAGGAGTTGCTGGTTACAAATTTGCGTTGTTAAGAAACATTCACTTCATGGTGTTCGTCTTTTTCAGCTAAATAGCTTTTACGGAGTAACTGAGAAACTGCTTACAATTGGTTGGTTTTCGATAAATAAACGTCGATGAATAAAAGTGACAAAAAGTGATAATGAGTTATTTTTTATAATAAAAAGAGTGTTTCTGGCAGAAATTAACCAGCCTTTGCGGGTAATAATACTTTAGTTACTTGTGCTAAAATTGATTTACGTTCCCTTTTCTGTCGTATTTTATACCTTCGTGTAATTCATGTGGATGCACGATTAAACATTTGGGTTACTTTAAAAGAATGTTAACATGGTTTTAGCTACCAACAAATGTCTAGTTTTGAATGTGACACGGGATTAAACTTGATTCTCAATGTATTCAGGAACTAAAATAGATAAAAATAAATCTTAATTTCCATAAAACTATTTAGATGCCGATTTGTGGGGCGGGGGGGGGGGGTGATATAAAGGGAATATGGGGCAAAGTGAAACAGAAAGGCAAATGTAAATTGTGAAGTATAAGTCTCGCTAAAAAATAGAGTAAATATATTTACTCTGTTTTTTAGCGAGACATATGTGGTAATATTTTAAGCACGCAGTAAAATATGTAGTCCATTCCAGACTGGATTTTTTTTTTTTACTTTGCCCCGAGAAAGAAGTTAAACATTCCATTTCTTTGAAAGCATAAAGTTACTGCCGAAAGTAAAAATAATATTTTTAATGCAAGTTTAACAATGAAATACATTGTTTTTCCTGTAAGTTCTGTAATTTTCTAAACTAATTTCCAATTTGTTCATTTTGAAAAGGTAAGTTATCCCTACTATTTCATTTTGCCCCTTACCAGGAAATTTAAAAATTACGTTCCGTTCTCGCCACTCAATAGCTGCACTTGTTTGCTCAGCCACGAGTGGTCAGATAATGGAGAAGCGAAAAAGACACTTTCAGATTGCTGACATTTGTCTAAAAGTGTCTTTTATTTTCTTAAGCACCCTCAGTTTAAATTATTAAGTCGAAATAAAGCAGTTTCAAATGACATAATATTGCGCTAGTGTTGCGTTTATTTTTTATTTATTTATTTATTTATTTATTTATTTTTTGTTTATTTCTGAAACTATTTTTTTTTTTTTTTTTTGGCGTTAGACTTCTTTACGAGACATTAATTATGGTCTGGATATGAGCACTATAGAATCGTGCGAATGACCACTTCAGTATACAACGACAGTATTCATAATTTTCTTACACATTTTTACATATGCATATTATGATCCATTGCGTGTTTCATGAATTGGAAATATATATTTAAACTAAAAATAATGTTCCCCCTGAAAAACAGGTGCAACATGGTTTGAACTAGGGATGTGTCGTTCATGAACGAACGTTTCAAAAAGAACGAAACCTTAAACTGAACGGATCCGTTCGTTCATCTAAAAAATGAACGACCGTTCTTTTGAACGGTGAGCAGTTTAAAACTTTGCATTGATGCACTTGTAACAAAATCGCATTTTTTTTCTTTTTTGAAATACATTCATCTTCAAATTTTTAACTCATTAGTCAATCTCAAATTTCTTTTTTCTCAGTGCAGTACAATATGTTCAGTTTGAACCTTCTTTGCTTTCTGCTTTATTCATCACTAGGAGTACCCGCAAGGCTCTGCTCGTGCTATAAAACTAAATAAAAAACTCTTAGAGCAAGTGTAAATTTCTCTTTCCACTCCGAAATAAAGAGAAAGATCTTGTTTCGTTAGTTAAATTGTGCACATATAATTTTGTCTGAGTTCCAAACATAGTCCATAAAGTAATCTTAAGAAAAATCCCGATCACCCCTGTCCGTCAAAATTCTCTCGAAATATTTTTTTTTCTTTATTTTTTTGGAATGATTTTGTAAACTATATCACTCATTATGTCTCATTCATTATGCGTTGGGGACCTTCCTGGCTTTGTGGTAGAAACTTCCCTTCCAATGCCGGTAAACGTGGGTCCGATAACCTCGGATGCTCTGAGTGGTGTATTTCCTTTCTTTACGCTGAAAATCGGCGAGCAAGTTTGCAATTGTGGCAAGTTTTAGTTGTCAAAAAACAAATTCCAAAACATGTGCCCACTCCAATTATTCAGTAACTTCATAAGTTTAAATCCGGGATCAAAGAAAGTAAAAAATAGTATTCAAAATGAGTTAAAGAACACGGGGCAATCCAATTTCCATGAGGAACTGCTATGGAACTTGTTATCCGTCGAGATCTGAATCTTGTCGGTGACACTGTCTATCCAGAACCTCATTTCGATCGAACTTGGCTACTTTTCACATTGATATTTTGTTTGAATATCATTAAGTTTTGAAACCTAAATCATAGTAATGTCCTTCTTTACAATTAAATGTAAAAGCGCGTACAAATACAACTTCCATCCCCTCCTTCTTTTTCGATGGACTGGTTTCTTTTCATTAGTAATTTCGAAAATATTTCGATAACTGGGGGTTTGGCGCTATCGTCAATTATGGACTATAATCGTTTGCTTCTGTCATTATCAGCAAGGCCATGGCCGAAATACATTAGTTTTTGGTCTTTGGCGTCCACAAATTTGGCGATAATAGGGAAAATTGCTAAGTCTCCTAGTTTTCAAACTCTTCCCACAATTTCTACATTGTCCAGGGGAATTATAACGTAGATCGTAAAATATGCAGAATTGGCAAAAACATTTCCCCACTGCTTGATAATTCCGTGGCGCCAAGTTTGTGGACCTTTAAGAAATTAAAATGAAGCGAAGCTAAAAGACGTAACCATGGTAACGCAAAACAAAACATAGGCAATTTTAATGGAGATTAGATTTATTCGAAGTTTATTTTTAACGGCTTGTAACTTTTTTCCTTTGGAGATAGAAGGTTATTTTTTCGACCATAGTTCGAGATATTTCTGGAGTAAAAAATGTCGCATTTTCCAACGGTGTCAAAAAGAAAACTGTGGGACAATTCCTTCACTTTTTATTGATAAATTTAATAAAGAAAGTATTGCTAAAATTTCAGCTTAGCCTAAAAAAGTTCGAACTAAAAACGCAAATTACTCCCGTCGTAATGAAGTTAGAGCATTGAAACAAATTGCTTACAACGCGAAAAATTCTACCCTTTTCAACGATATAAAATATTAATATGTGCAAGTAATTTTTCACCCCTTTAATAGATGATAATAGGCAATTTACGTGAAATTTAGGCCTAAATTGGATTAAAAAAAACTATTTATCGGATTTTTTTCGAACAATAGCCTATGTTACTCAGTAAGAAAGCACCTTTCATATAGTGAAAGAATTTTTCAAACAGGAGCAGGGGTTCCGGAGATTACCTCGAACATATAAACACACAAAAATCCGCCCTCTTTCTTTATAATATTAGTAAAGATATTTCTTTAACCGTTGCAGTTCTTCATTTGCAATTTTCCCATAAATCTCATAGTAATGTTTTGTGTAACTTGCGTGGTCCTTCTCAAATCTTTGGTCGCGAAAATTATTCCTAAAAGTACCTTTTATCACTTTTCAGGGGCGATCCTTATGTCTGCTATAACATCCTTCCTACCAATTACCATCTGTACTGTTTTGGCTTTATTTTTAACTTGCTTGGCGACTTTCAAGTGGCTTAATTTTACAGTATATTTCCATTATCCAGCTGTTTTAAAAAAAGGATTATTGCTGTCTATTTTTTTTCCATTCAAAAAAGTGTTTTGTGTGTGTGTGTTTTCTGTTCTCATTGGTACAGTGAAATAATTTTGAAGCTCTTTAAAATTTAAGTGGGTCTTTTTTTTTAATTAAATTATCCGGTACTCCGGCTGAGCTACCAATTTATTTATTTTTTTACTTTTTTCGTTACACCTATTGGTAATACTATATGTATGTATACAGTACTGTAGCTGGGAAAAATATTTGAAGGATCACACCTCTTTCTTTTGAGTAGATGTAGTGATTAATAGATGTTTGTTTTGGGATTAAAAAAAAAGGTCAGTTTCGACAACTTACGCCAGTTTTTATGCAAAAGGCAGACGTTTTGTGATTATACTTTTGTTAAATTTATGTTATCTAAGGTACATAGTTTTATTAAACATTTCTTCACTAGAATCGCCCGTCATGGTATGACGGGTGAAAATTGTTTCTACATTTGAACGAAACAATTGCGTGTTTGTAGATATTTTTGATACTTGAAATTTCAACCCTAATTTCAATGGATTAACCTTAAACTCTAGTAGATAGCGCTCATTGTTGATTATTTTTCGTTTCTTCATTCCTCTAAAATAAATCTTACCAGTAAAACAGTTAAGTTACCGGATCCAATTCAGCCTTGTAAAAATAAAGCATTTCCTTGCATGCCACACATTATCGAAAAATCAAATTATCATGCCGTGGCACGAAATTCATTGTTGGTGTCGTTAGCGTTACTCGATCATTCGCTATTATATAGGGGAAGGTTCCTGTTAATATACGGTTTCATGACTGTACTTCGAAGATATTTTCCCCACCAGAGTTTTCTCAGGCGCGAAATCAGTTTTAATGTCTTCTTTTGTCTCAAAACAGTCCAATGCAGAATCGTCAAGGAGCTTGAATCAATACATCATATTGTTAACTGTCCAAATAAGATTTCTGCTGTTCTAATAATTATTAACACTTTACTGCTAACTAATTATTAACATTTAAATTTTGTTTTTACATGGTTTGAATATCACTGAACAACTAAATGGGAACATTGAATTTAAAGAGTGAATTTCAAGTACAATTCCCCATATTTAAAGTTTCATTATGAATCGTCAGAGCAGTGACAACTATGAGAACATTGAAAATGACGCAGTTTCTATCATTGAACCGCTTGATGTTTCTATGAAAAGAACCAGCTAACCAAGTGGTTCATTCACGGAATCTTACAAATATTATTAAAGTTTCAGCTAAATTATTTTTAATAATTGATCAATCTTTTTAAATAAGTGTGATAATGATGATGAACTATTTTTAAAATAAGTTTTGGAAACTCATCTTAGCTATCATATTTTCAACTTAAAACTTGTGTAGTCGATACAGTATATGTTAAAGTAAATTTTAATACAGTTTCAAGTACGTTAGTTGTTCGAGAAAAAATCCAAAATAAGTGAAATAAAGCCAGTGGATATTTGAGGGCATGCAACATGCTATAGTAATATCTTTGTCGACAAGTAAAATCTTTGTTTATCAAATTTTTTGTGCTTGTATAAAATATGACTCCCATTTGTTCAAAAGAGGCACCATGAAATTTTAGCTAAGAGCAAGTCATATGTTAGAGAATATTAAGTGGTGAGAGAGGTGGGGTGAAAACAGCTGTGTTGTGTGAGTCCTGAAAGGTTTTCATGTTTCTTCTCTGATAAAAAAAAATCTCTTTTCGGAAAACTTACTATTATTTGTAGTGCTTGTTTATCTCCTGTAATAACTATTTATATTTTACGATTTGAGTTTGTTGTTTGAGAATGTGGTCCATCGATAGAAACTCAGTGGTCCATCCATAGCAACTGGTTCCCATGAATGGACCACATGCTAAAATATTTCTCTTAATTTTTTATTCTTTATTGAATACAGTAAACATAAAAGCAAACATTTTTATTAAAGTAAAAATATACTGAGTAATTATTCCTATCGTCAATATAAAGTCTGAGTCTGAATTACTTCCTAAAAAAGGTCAAAAATGTTATGTGGTTCACTGATGGCAACCTTTCCCTAAATGAGGATTCTCGTGTTTAATATTGCAGCCATTTCTTTTTTCTTCTTTTTTGTAGATCTCTCTGTTATGTATTTCGTGACTTACATTTTTTTAAATGTAACCTGAAGTACTTAAAAATTACTTCTTGTTCTGTTTTCACCTGTTACCATACTACGCTTGGAGAAATTATATTTATGTTTAGAATTTGTGCACTATTTCACGTAAATTCAAGTTTGCAAATTTTCTATCGTAACAAACAGTTTATTTTATTGCATAGTAAAATTATATAGTAACTTAACTTTGTGACGTACTGAAATGGCACCTGCGATTTTTGGAATGAAAAACGAATCTTACCATTCGGCAACTGACAAACATCTCACAAAATGAACTTGAATTGCTTTGAACGTCTAAACCTTAATAAAGATTTTTTGATTTATTTTTCAAAGTCATATTTTCCTATTTTTAGGTGACTTTGGTTATTTTTTCTTCAAAGAAGATTGCTGATCGTATGAAACATTTTGAATGTACGTGAGTATGTCGTGCCCAGAGATCACTTGCAACGTTTTAAATGAACGAAGTTGTTCAAATGAACGAGTTAAATGAACGGATCAAAACAAAGAACGAAGTCGTTCAAATGAACGAGTTAAATGAACGGATCAAAAGAATGAACGGTCCTCTGATGAACGGATCATTAAGGGGGTCCGGGACACAATTGGATTTTTTTTTATTATATACTTTAGAGTTTTGAATTTTTTTACACTGATTCACCATCTAATTAACAAGCAAAATTGCAACATAAATATAAAAAAAAATATTTAGGTTTAATTTTTTTTTTTTAATGGGGTTGCTTTAAATTGCTAAAACTCAAAATATTGTTGGTCAATTTTCAATTTATTTTTCAAAAAAGTATGCACAAATACCTAAGTTTTAATTTTTATTCTGCGATTTTAAAAATATTGATTTAATAAAAAATAAAATATATTTGAAGAAAAATTGCGAAAAATTCCAAGAAACTTTTTTTTTTTAAATAATATTTTTTGCAGTAAACGTTTGTTTTTCAAAATCGCGGAAATAAAAATTAAAGTAAATTGTTTGAAAAAGACATGCTCCAAATTTCATTACTTTATCTTCATTGGTTCCTGACTTATAAGAGTTTAAATGCAAGAAATCGGGAAAAATAGTTTTAAAGTTAAATACACATTAGTTAGTTGCGGGCAACAAAAAGAATTATATCTTTTGTTCTAATAAAGATAGAAACACGATTCAAACGTCCTTTTAAGCAGAAAAAACAGAGTAATTTTTTAAATGATAAAAAAAATAAATACAAAATTTGAAGATTTTTGTGTCCCGGACCCCCTTAAAAAGAACGACACTGTCAACTTATAGTTTGAACTCATTTACTTAAATAAAGTTTATATTGCTGTAAGACATTTCTTTCAGACTGTTTATCTAGTCTCTTCAATTTAAGCCAGATTTTGTTTTTAAAAATGCCTTGTTTCTTAAGAAGCAGAAATTGGATGACACTCATACTATTAGCAAACACTTTTACAATCAAATCCGACATTTGAGGCAGTAAATGTCATTCGAAATTATTTTTCCTCTTTCAACGGAGTCAATATCAGTGTATTAATGATTCAAACAATGTTTCTTACAGATTCGGTAATTAGTTAAAGACATGATTTAACGAACGTTATTTCCACTTATAAACTAGTAACACAAAATAAAACCGCTTCTAATTTCAAAATACGGAAATACTTTTCAAAGATAATTATTAAGGAACGTATTACAAATAATGTGATTATCGAGCACATTTAATTTGCGCATTCTTCTATATTAACTAATGGAGAAGCATTCACTCAAAGGTACAAACCAGTATGCTAAATATTCATCAGTATTATCTCAAAAAGGCTTAATTAAAGGCAATTATCTCATTTGGTGCAAGCATCAGTAGTTAACTTTTATCTAATGAAAGGCCTCCTGGCTATTATGAGGTATTTTTATAAGTTTTGGAGAACTTTATTTTTCAAATGCACCTTGCAGAATGAATGCTAATTAGCTATTGACTAAAGTAAGCCTGATAATGAAATTTTCCGTCTGCAGTGTGAATGCTTTTCTTTTTAATTTATTTGATAACGTAAGTAAGATATTATTTTATTTAACGATGTACTTTATGTTCTGCCGTTTGATCTTATGACACCCACGCATGTTTTTAATATTTTGAAACAAACTTCACTTTCTCAAGCAGATTTTGTGAATTTTATTTGGTTGTGTTTCTCACTTGATTTTTTTTTTTTTTTTTTTTTACCAAACAACATTGGATTTATAGAAATACTTTGAAGTGTATGCATTGAAAAAATTTAGGAAACTGTTATGTTAAATGTTAATAAAAAATAATGTGTTTAAAGAGCAGGAAACATTAACAGTAAATCGTACCGAAAAAATTAACGATTGCAGCGTCAATTGATACAACACGTGACTTACAGTGCGAAGCAAATAACACCGTAAATCCCATCACTTGATGTGTCTCAACTGGCATGACAATCCGAAGGTCCTGAGTTTGAACCTGCTGCTCGCATGTTGTGTTTTCAACTCTCGTTTATTCTGCTGTAAATTTTTACAGTAAAATAGGATTTTACGGTTCAAGTTACTGTCAACAAGGATGACATTAGCTTTTACCGTAAAATTTCAGAATCTTTTTAACAGTATATATGTCTTTTAGTACGTGTTTCTGATATTTGTTTCTCAGCACATGCTTCAGGTTTCATAGCACGTTAGCCTCAAGATAAACACATATTGCGCAAAATACTATCAAAAGAATCCAAAATATTTTTTAATAGTCAAACGACGTGATTGTAATGTGAATTACAAGACAAAGAAAATCAGCATATCATTGCTGTTTATTTAATTCTAAACGAAAGTAAACATTTTAGATCTTAAGTTAAAGTTTAATACTTTATCGAATTCAAAACTAAGCTTTCAGAAATTATAAATACATTGTAGGAAAATTTTCAAGCTGTTGTTTATGAAAAGTCTTTTAAGAGTTTTTTTTTTTTTTTCAAATTTTTTTTTATTATACAGAAAAATAAAAAATGGGAAGTTGAAAAAGACTCAGAAAGAGTTTTGGGAATAAAACAGAATAGTTTCAAGTCATAAATAAGGAAAATTATAAAACTACCCATCTTGTTGCTGAAAATCGAGAGTTAAAATAATCAATTTCTAAACATTATTCATACTATATTTAACCTTAGTGTTTGAAGTAACAACAAAATAATAAACACTGTGTAATTATAATTTTGAAATATATTGCCAGTAGTGAAAGGTATACAAATATTATTTCACTGAAGAAGCAACTGTTGCATGTTTTGGATTTACTTTACTAAACAACGCTATAATGCTTCGAAAACATTAATGAAAAAAACGGAGATCAATTAAAAGGAAAAATAAACTTATTAATAGTACAATGTGCAATACAAATAGCTGAAGCAAGAGCACAATAATGAACAGTATTTAATAACCGTAACTCAGATATGTTGCAAGTGTAAAGTATACAACTATTGAGTAAATACCTACGTGGATGATTAAAGAAAAATATGCAGTTTCCGGCCAAAAAAAAGTGCATGAACTTTTTTTTTAATGTTTATTATGTTACCGTTAAAGTATGAAATCCGTTATTTTATAGAATACGCAGTTATTTCATGGAATAACTCATCGTGTCCGTTGAAGTGTAAAGCTCTCTTGTCTAAAGAAGTTCTTCTGCCCTTATATATAGAAGTTTGCTAATACCCCATTTAGAGTATGCTGTAGTTTTGGTCTCCTTATCTTAAGAAAGACATTAATGTATTGGAAAGGGTTCAAAGGCATGCTACAAGGCTAATAAATGGACTTTCCCATTTAGATTATGATTCCAGGCTTAGAAGTCTAAAAATGTACAGTCTTGAGCAAAGAAGAGACCGAGGGGACATGATTCAGTTGTTTAAATTTATTAAAATGAAAGATGTTATGGGGCTGAAGTTTAGCACTGAAAACAGGACAAGGGGTCATTGTTTTAAGCTAATTAAATCTCAGGCTAACATTGATATTAGGAAAAATTATTATTTCAGCAGGGTAGTGAAACCTTGGAACAGCTTACCGGAAGAGGTGGTAATGAGTAAGGGAGTAGATAGTTTTAAGAGTGCCATTGATCTTCACTGGGGATTGTAAATTACTAGGACCAGTCTAGCTGGGGCCAGAGCCTGTTGCTGGTCGTCACTTTTGTATTTGTATTTATTTGTATTTGTATTTCATGGTTTAACTAGTTATTTCATAGAATAACGATTTGCAGCCCGTTAAAGTGCAAAATGATCTATATCATGTATATTGCACAACAAATGCATTTACTTTCCACCCCTATTGCAATTATGGAATATTCCAGGCCATAGGGAGAGAACTTGTTTAGCGTGTTGGCGCCAGTTTTTGTTTAGAAATAATGTTCTTTGTACTTCCAAGTGCCATTCTAGTAATCCTTGTTGTGACAAATGATTTCGTGGTATGTTTCCATAAATAGCATTTATACGCTGCATAAATTAGATAAATTGCTTCTTTTTAACTTTAGTTGTGTCATATTATTTATAGAATACCTAGTTATTTCATTTTAGATAAATTGTTTATTTTACACTTTAACTGTCTCTCATTAGTTATTTATGGAATAGCTAGTTATTACGTAGAATAACTAATTAAAGTGTCAAATTAATAACATATTACACACATTAATGGACACGATCAGTTATTTCATATTTTAACGTCAACATATATACTATTTGACTCGAGAAGGAACTTTTGCATATCCTGGATAGGAGCTTATATAACAATTTAATTTGTTCTTAAAACACTAACACAGAAATTGCAGCTTAATGTAAGGAATAATAATTATTGTTATTGTGTCTTATATGGTGTATAATGGGCAATACAGAAAGATTAATCTTTAAGGGGGTCCGGGACACAAAAATCTTCAAATTTTGCATTTTTTTAAAATCATTTAAAATATTACTCCGTTTTTTCTGCTTAAAAAGACGTTTGAATCGTGTTTCTAGCTTTATTAGAACGAAAGATATAATTATTTTTGTTGCCCGTACCTAACTTATGTGTATTTAACTTTAAAACTTTAAACGCGTTTTTCTCCATGATGCAATTTTTCCCGATTTCTTGCATTCAAACTCTTATAAGTCAGGAACCAATGAGGATAAAGTAATGAAATTTGGAGCATGTCTTTTTCAAACAATTTACTTTAATTTTTATTTCCGCGATTTTGAAAAAAACGTTTACTGCAAAAAATATGATTTTAAAAAAAAAGTATCTTCCGAAATTTTTCTTCAAATATTTTTAATTTTTTATTGAATAAATATTTTTAAAATTGCCGAATAAAAATTAAAGCGTAAATATTTGTGCAAACTTTTTTGAAAAAAAATTTAAAATTTATCAACAATATATTGAGTTATAGCAATTTAAAGCAACCCCCTTTTTTTTCAAAAAACAATATAAACTTAAATATTTTTTTTTCATATTTATGTTGTGATTTTGCTTATTAAGTAGATGGTGAATCAGTGTAAAGAAATTCAAAACTCTAAAGTATATGAAAAAAAAAAATTTCAGAATGTGTCCCGGACCCCCTTAAATAAATCTTTCAATTTCCATCCCCGTAGAACAGCACTTCTTAACTTCTTTATCAAGTATAACCCTTTTTAAATATCAATATTTTTTCACGGAACCCCTGATTTATCTTCATAAGTATAGTTAGGATGCAACATTCACAAATAGCTTATTGGAAGTTAAAACGAAAAATAAAATTCAAACAGTACTTATATTTGTCAATAAAAAATTATATTTTCTTAAAATTAAAAATCGTTGACTGAAAGATTTCGTATTCTTTTACTAACAGAGCCGGAAAGCATACAATAATAGTTTTTAATCCACAATTAATTTTGGTGTTTTCTCAGGTATTCACTCAGAAAATAGTTACTAACTGCTTCTTTCAGAGCTCTTTTAAATCTTTCTTTAAGCGACTATTTTAATTGAATAAAAAAATAAAAAAAAAACACGGAACCTCTGATTGATCTCCATGAACCCCTGGGGTTCTACATTACAGATACAGAAACGCTGGCGAGATACGTGAATCACACGTTACGAGACACGTTATCACGTGTTGAACCTCTAAATCAATTATTAAGTCTGACTTAAGGTGAGGCTTTGAATGAAGAAAAATTAAATAATTATAACATTCATAACCATTTTCTAACCTCTGCGTCACGTTAAATATGATTCTATATTTCATTCCATAAGTAATGTTTTCAATACCAGAATGTATTCGATTCTGCACAAATGACGCATTATAAAGCCAATGATTAATTCCTCAAGGCGTGCTATCCAGCTGTATACATTGCCTAATTTCTACATTGAGAACACTTCTGGGAATTGTGTCTTACACAATTACCATTCCGTTTTAGGACACTTTCTCCAGGGAAACAAGTATCCTTTCATGCTGTCAAGTAAAAATAGAAATGCTTTACTAGAGTAGAAAAGTGATATTCTTCTTGCGAACAATTGTAGACTTTTGTAGAAGGAAAATAATGTTTTAATGAAGTTCATAAACATTTCATTATATCATCTAGTGCCGTTAGAAAGAGTTGCATATTAAATACTTATCAGACTATTAAGAATTAGAAAATAGTAATTCCAGCTCCTTTACCTTCAAAAAAAAAAAAAACATATTTTGCATGGCGTAGTATTACTCTCCTTACTATTTTAATTTCATTTGTAAAAAAATATATATTTTTATGGCAATAAAAATAATTATAAGGACGAACAAATACAAACTAGTTGACACGTGCGAAACATTCGCACTTGATAGTGGTAATTCAAAAGTCCATTTTTTATGGCAGTGTTTCGAAAAACAGTCATACTTTAAGTTGTTTTTATTCTCCGCTGATGACTGTCAAAATTAGAATAAAATGATGAATTACTTTGAAGTTTTATGAAGTAAAAAGAGAAACATAAAAAAACTGTCAGAAAATATTATTCATGATCAAGATAAAGGAAACATTTTCGTTTCTGATTTTAATGCAACAGTACGACTGTGGTTCAGAACCTTGCAGTGATTTTAGATAATATATTCTTTTAAGTTTGGGAAAGCTCAGCCACAGGAAAAGCAGTCATTCAAAAGCTACAAAATGCAAGGTAGGTTCGAGCTCATGATGTTCGCAGAGTACGACACTCGATTTCAAGTAAGACGTTCTAATCACCTGAGACACACGACTTCGCTCGTGCGGTGCTGAACATTAAAGACACTGTATCATTTTAAATATGCACTTTGATAAATACAATAACAAAACTTCCATTTTTAGTGATTTTTACATTTGAGCTCTTTGCACTTAGCTTTTAAGTTTTACTTGTTTTTTCTTCATTGCTTCAAAAAAAAAAAAAAATTAAATAAAAACCAAAAAACCCGACTGCGTAAAAACCAAAAAAACTAAAAAGAAAAAAGAAAAACTTCTGAACGCAAATATTTTTCAATTTTGAAACCTTTTCCTTTTTTTTTCATTCTTACATGAAAGTGTTACCTACTAGAAGTAACCATAAACAATGGCCCAATTAGATTTCAATTAATAACTCATAAGTAATAATTCATAAGTTAATACTTAATAGTTAGTAATAAGTCACTCATAAATTAAAAAAATATATAAAATGCCTTGTTCACGGAAATTAAAACGAGCTGATGTGAGCATCACTTGACTTCCTTTTACTCCAATTTAATGTCATTTCCCCATTTTTGGCAATTTTAATGTGATTCAGTTGTTTACTCTCTAAATATAACCAACAGTGGCCAAATTGAAACCAAATTAAAAGTTTAAGGAAAAAAAAATATCGTCAAATTTGTCGCCAAGTTGGCGACAAAATTTGGCGACCAAAAGTCTGACGATATATTGCCAAGTGTCCGACAAATTATAACGCCACTTGAGTTTACATCGAAATTAACAATGTTTCCCCCCCAAACTCTCTTTCTTTTTTTGCTTATTGCACGGGTTTAGTTTGATGAGGACTACAATCTGAGTGTCTTGCCTTCGTTACGCATAATTTATTATTTATTACAGTAGAGAATACATATATAGAACACATGAAAGACTTTACATTAGAAGAGGGGAAAATACATCTGGAGTGTGGGTGTCTTGACCCACCGCCTCAAGTGAGAGAAGCAATCGCTTAGACCACTCGGCCAATGAGATCCCAATTAGTAGACTTAGTAAACAAAAAAATGCAGCAGCAAAAACCACCTGCATTCGTCGCACGCAGGTAGCGTGCGACACAGTGTGCAACACCCAACGTGCGCCGATCCCAAACTGACAAAATATGGCAACTGGTTGTTGATATGGTGAATTTTGATTACTGTCATGTGTTTAGTGGTACTCTCAAGGTTAAGACAAATCGATTGACGTAAGAATTACCAAAATTGGCCAAGGTGTTTAGCCTGCAGAACGTGACATAGGAACCAACATACATACATAGACTGATAAACACATTACCCTCCTTTTGCGTCGTGCACGCGCCGTCGGGTAAAAAGAGTAGAAATAAAACAAAAAACCTTTATGCCTTTGTATAAGTAATTTAGCTATCTTTAGTTTTCTAGGGAATCCTCTCGATTGCTTCTTTTGTAAAAGTTGCATGAAACTTTTATTGCCGCAAAGCAATCAGTGTCAGCAAACAATTAATAAAGTTCTCTAAAAAATGTCCGTGTTAATGTCAGCTGCAGAACTATTGAAATGGCTAACGTGAAAAGTTTCGCTTTTCTTCTATGAATGGACAAAGATTAACTACTTTTCAGAAAGTAACGAGCATAGACTAATAATAAAAGTAGACCGAGCTATGGCAACCCTTTTGCTGCTCATAAACCAAACCATGTGACTGGTGGATATCCTAGCAACAGCGGGCGTTAATCGTAGCAGACGATCAACGCCAGCGCGAAAAAAAATAATTAGAATTGATGGAACACGGAAGAATGATCTTTTATGGAGTCCGATTTGTAAATTTGTTATTCTAAGTTGTAAATATTTTGTTAATATAGTGAGTTTTTCGTTTAGATAGTATTGTGCATTTTCTTTAGTCAAATTCAATAACTCTCTAAGCAATAAAAGATGCAAGCGACCAAGAGGAATCAGCAAACGGTAAGATTTTTACCTACAGTTTCAATTTAAGATACCGATTAGTACATTTTTGCGTTAACGCAAAACGTTTACGCCATTTCGTTCACGCCAACGCTGACAGCTCCAAATGAAATAAAAGTTACCGAAAACTGATCAAAAACTATTACTAATGTCAAAATAATGCATAACTAAAAGAAAAACAGTTCAATCTCTGCACCTGGAAGTTTTTTTCAATGAAAACACATTGTCTTAAAATACATGTCGAGTGCCAAATATAGATAATGCTGCCATCTAGCAACCATGCTGCCAAAGTCTTCGCCAAGCCCTTCCACTAGTCACATGATACATCTATGAACCAATTTTCTTTATCAGCAAGAATGAGAAAGCTCGGTCTACTCTTATTATTAGTCTATGGTAACGAGTGCTTGATAGAGCATACGAATGTCATTTTCTGGTATTTTACTTAACAGTGTCATACAATTTAATATAATTAAAGTCATTCTATACTACTATTCAAGTCATAGTTAGTCATTTGAGATAATGTTTATCTTGCATGAAATAATAGACGTTTCACATCTTCACAGACGAACACTTTCTTCACAGAACTGTATTTAGAAAGTGTAGTACCGTTTAACAAAGGGTTTTCTTAAGGTAAAATACCGGCATTTTCGGTATTAACTAAAAATAATAAATATCTTTCAATTAAAGGGGTTTTGATTTAATTTTTTTTATATTTATTGTCATTTTAAAGGTATGTACCTTTTTCTATGAAACATTATCAAAATCAATTCATTGAAATAAAATTTTGGCTTCAAACGCACGAGTTAATAGAATATCAATGGATGAAGGTTCTTTGTGCCTTTATATGCACCATGTTTTTATTTTTAAATATCCTTGATTGCTCACTAGAACTTTTGTAAAAGTTAATTTCAAATTTAACTACAAATGTATTTGTGCAATGAATAATATATTCCAATCATCAGTTGCAACAATGTTTTATGATATTTATTTTTTTAATATTTGACTTATCTGCACTGAATTTTGGGAAAAACTTTTCCATTTTAATGGAATAAATGTCACCTGTATTGGAGTGCAGTTTTCTCTCGCTATTTAGCTGTATGCTTGGCGAGATGACACTTAGCAATTATATAATACCTTAAAAATTTACATAGAGGAAAGGCATAATCAACTGAAACATATTTTCAGATATTTACATAAATATAAAGCATTTTGATAAAAAAAACGGAAATGCAAGCCATATAGAGAAACTACCAAGAAAGACAAAGTTTGGTTAAGTTCATCAAAAATTCCAAACCAAAGGGTTTATAAAACACAAACGAAAGAGAAAATTGTTGAAGATTATGTTAACATTCGAAAAGAATTTTCTCTCGAAGAGAAATTGCAACTGAGTGCATAAAATAAAAAATAAATAAAAAAAAAATTTAAAAAAATAGCACACAGTAGAAAAGAAACACCTACATTATTTACAACACCACTGACCAAGAGGAATTCAGAAAGATTATTTTCAATTGCAGAAAATCGGTACACAAAAAGGCTCCAGGCTTAGTGACGGGCTTAGTGACAATTCAATCTATGCATGATGTTTCTAATTTTCATTGATTTATTATTACATTTGTTCCTTAATTTTATATTTGTTCGCAATACATTGTCTTAAATAATGAACATTTTGCACAAAATTATGAAATACGGCAAAAAAAAAAAAAAAAGAACAATTTTTTGGTCATTTTTTGAAGAATTCCAAATACCGGTATTAATACCGTTATTCCGGTATCACCTTTTAAAACTACAGAATACCGGTATTGAAATCAGTAGTTGTGATTTATGATTGTAATATGACGATACCATGAGAATGAACTGAATACTGAAATGCTTTTCAAGTTTTACAGTTAAATTCCAGACGTTTGTTGAACACAAGATACAAATATTGAATACTCAAAATAATTAATATTATTACTGGAGCTGTTGATGTAACATGTTTTTTCTAATTTTTTTGAGCATTTTATTTTACTAATTGTTTAAATTATACCAATTATTCAGTTCACTGTACAAATTGGGGGATTAATCAAACTGAGTCAAATCTTATGTGTTTAAAACTATTGCAGCAAACTCATAATATACGGAAAAAACGAAGATAATGAAAATGTCAAATTAGTGTACAAGAAATGTGATTACATTTGCTTTCAAAAGTGTAGGTTCGTTTGAAAATTAGTTTTATTTTTTTTAATATTTATAAGTATAATTTATTTTTTATAAAAAATATTAATTCAAGTTTCCAAAAAAATGCACACTGTTAGCTTGAGCACTTGTATATACTGCATGAAAATTGATAATAGGCAGTGTTTCAACTATTGGCAGACACTTAAAGAGGTGACATAAGAGCTCATTTTGAACAGAAATGAACTTAGGCACAACGATCTATCTCCAATTATTCTCAAGTTGTTCGACCGAAGGTGTCTATATCCCAAAAAATACCTATTTTTGAAAGCTATTAAAATGACTAAAAACAGAAAAAATCCAATGATATCACAGCAATCTCATTGCAATGCCTCATTTAATGTTCAAGTACAAGCGTTGAAACGTCTGGAATATCAGAGAACCAAATGGAATATCAAATCATCACCAAAGTCATCTTTACAATTGTGTTGCAATAAAAATATGATGTTATGTTATAAATTTGTTTTATTTTTTGCAAAAATATTTTACATAATACTTTGAAGTTTTTTTTCTTCACATTATTGCAGAATATGAACAAGAAAAATTAAATACAGTGAAGCACCGTTTATACGTGTTTGGAAGGGACTGCATGAAAAAAGAGTATAAATGAAAAACAACATAAAGAAGATGTACTTTAATATATGTTAGAAACTGCGAGGACCAATTTAAAAAATGCATAATTAACACAAACGTATAAAAGAGAAACGTACAAACGATGCTTTGCTTACTGTATGTCTAATATTTTTAAAAAATCGTGTTTTGGGCTTTTTTTTTTTTTTTTTTTGAGATTTTAGAGTTTGTACCTCAGCATTAAACAAGGTGTATGCTTGAGATTTAAGAAGAAAGTATAGGACTTCTTCTGCTTTGCAGCGTTTATGGTAGCGTAAAAAGAAACGACTTTTTTTATAATTTGGTCATTTATCGATCTAATAACTTGAGTACAACTTGAGAGTGACCCTGTTCTCTGCGTTGACTTCTGCTCCGAATGAATTCTTTACGTCACCTTTAAAAGTATTTGCCTTGAACTCTGTATATGTTATAACAAATATGAATGTATCATTTAGATATTAAAAAAAAACAGAATGAGTCATTGAAGATTCAGCGAACCAAGAGCGCAAGCTGTCTGAATTTGTGGCAGTTTTGAAAGTACTGTCGAAGAAATTATTCAACTTGCAAGAAATTTGCATTTTCTTTATTGTTGCTTGACGAATTCTTGCAAGGGAGACTGCTTTGTCCAGACGAGACACATGAACTTGCATGAAGCGTGGAAAACACTGCTGGATGAGACGGTTCATATTCCGATAAATAATATGAATTTTTTCACAGCAATGTTGCGTTTCAAGTGATTTAATAAAGTGAAAAAACATAAGTTAAAGGAACTTTAAATTACATGTTTTAAATCTCAAATTTATTCATTAGGTTATTTACCTGTACCAGTAACAGTTTTTTGTCTTTTATTTAATTTAATTGAACCATAGCTAATCGTTTTTGATTTGAAATTCTCTAAAATGAGTTGAATCAAGGCCTTCGAGATATAAAGGCCATCCAACTAGCAAATGACGTCATCGTTCGTCGATCCACGATGATATTGGGAAGTGCGCGCTTCGATTAGTATTTTGGTTTAATTGAATTATTTGCCTTATTTATTTTTGTCTTTTATTATTTTATTAGTATTAAAAGTTCTACTTTGTCATTTGGAAACATAAAAAGGAACCGATGATCATACCTGAAAAAATAAACAGCTTTTTTCATAGTATTTTCCATGAAAATACTTAGGTCTTAAAAAGGATTAAAATAAGTAAACACGTTTTTATTTTACAATTATGTTAAAACGAAGGGATAAATGAACAAAGTTCTATTTTTCATTTGAAAACAATTTTATCACTAATCACATTCTAAACTACTCGTATACTGTATTGAAACATTAAGTCTTAAAAAGTATTCAAATAAACAAATGAGCTTTCATTTTACAATTACATCAAAACAAAAAATAATTTTAACATTGTATTTGAAAAAGCTTCAAATGACATTTTAAAAAATAAATAAACAATTTTATTTAAATAAACGGGAAACATGACTGAAGAGTTCCGATAGTGAGATGGCTAGAGCGTTGGGCTTCCAAGCGAGTGGCCCTGGGTTTGAGTCTCAGTCGGAACGAAAACCTTCAATGTTCGTGACTGAAATATGTTTCAAAGACATAACATCAAATTAAGTAATACTAAATTATTAATGTTAACGTAGCTGAGCAAATTAATGCTTTTAAAAAGATATGAATACTTGAGTGCCATCCCCCAAAATAAACGGTGCCTTACCCCTTTCAATTGTGAAAACTTCTAGAAAAATACCCCAAAAACCATCTCCCCCTCCCCCTCAATTTTCAATGGCACAGTTATTTATAACTATAGCCGTTGAAAAGCTATCATTATTATGAGACCATGATCCCCCCCCCCCTCGGTGGCCACTCTTGAAAAAAAAAAAAAAAAACACAGGAATTCAACTTGAGAAACATTAGTTGTAGTATGAATTATACAACAGCATGAATACTGTATGTTGTACGTACGAAATGTATTTATAATATCTAAGCAGCTTTTTTTTTTTTTGAATTTTGCTACTTTTCTCTTTTTAGCTTTTTCTGCTGCTAGTGGTCATTTGGGGTTTGGGGGGGGGGGGGGCTTTAATAGTTCATCATTTTAGGCTTTTGTAAAATTATTTTAAAAAGCATTAATTGATAACAAAGTAACCCTTTTCGAAAAACTTCCTATAGAATGACCATTTTAGGGATAACGAGAAGTATGATAGCAAGCGTTATTTATAACAATATGCTCATGTAAAACAACGTTATGTGTACAAGGGGTGGGGGGCGACAAATTTGTTCAAAGTTTTGTAGCATCGTTTATGAGATAGCTCCTTAATCCAATTTATGTTACAGTTTCAAGGTTCCTGCTAGCTGATTAACAGAAAATCCAAGGAATTCAAAAAATATATAGTTCAAGATATTTTGCCTTTTTAAAGCATAACGAACAAGCATAGAACATTTGGCAAAAACACGTTGTGTATCCATTGCTTAAAAGTAATCTTTCGCATTCCCAGAAATTAGGACTGCAGTTAACTCAACAGCAATTTATGCATAAATAGCACAAAACTTAATGACGACAGTGAAAAAAACAAATTCATACATATATATTTTCATTTACACACAGAACCAGCTTGTTTGAATAACATCGTAGTAGCGTAGTCGGGGGGGGGGGAAATGTCTGGAAATCTTACCCATGACATCCGGCATTCAAAGCTAAGCTTCTACCTCAGAATTACTGAAGCGAACCAAGGAACGTTTTTTGATCAAAATAACACATGGTAGCTTATGAAACAATTTAATCGAGACCGAAAGTATAAGATTAGTTTAGTCGAAAACCTCTTTCAATAAACTTGTTTAGATATCAACTGAATATCAACACTAAGTTACGTTACTTCTGGTAGCAACAAGTATATTTGCAGAAAATTTTGACACAATGTATATTGTCAGCTTGGAAAATCCATTTCGAATAAATGCGCTGTACAAAATTTAAAAAATAAAGAAAAAAAAAGTTGCAAGTTAACCGTTTCAAATATGAAAGCAGTATGCTGAAATAAAAAATTACTAAGATATTAGAAACGAATGAACAATTGTTTGTATAAGTAAGGAAAAGTTAAGGAACCTTAACTGCATGAACTTTTCTGCATAAAAAGTAAATTAGTTTATCTAAGAAAAGTATTTACTTCCGAACTTAAAAATTTATTCCAAAAGGCACCCAATATTTTCTTCACATGAAGGTTGTTCGGAATCGGAAATCACTGACTCACTTTCACTCAGACACTTAAAAGACTTGTATATATTTTTTTTTATTGCTACTACATTCCGATATGTGGAAGTGGACAAATCCAATAGTATGGTGTTAAAAAATGTGCATCCGATTTAACATATATCCCATTTCATCTATTTCAGCTACAGCAAGCAAAACTACTGTTGACTGGTAAACTGCACTGCTTTCAAAATTTCGCGCCAAGTTCATAGATCGACGACTGGTGGCGTAACGAAGCGGGGGGGGGAGGAAGTTGTCTGGCCTGTTATCACGTGGGTATCGGTTGAATGCCCCTTTCATGTTTGACAGATATGAAAATCTCTCATTCCTCTTCACTTCAGGTGCTTCAGAAATAGATAAAGTTCAATCTCTGCCGGTTTAAAAAAATACTTTCTGGAAGAACCAAGACGAATGAATAACCGGAAAGCTCAAATGATAGTATTTTTTTTATTTTCGTATATTCTGAAAAATCTTAACAAGAGACTATCAAGTTCAATAATTAAATTTGCTAATGAGTTGGTAAAAGAGTTACTTATTAGCTTTTTGTTGAAAAGCAACTTTTAACAACTCGTTATTTGAAGTAACTAATCTAATTACTCTAACCAATTTGAAAGCAAACTCAATCTTTCATATAAAATAAATTATTTTAACTTCATACCATATCTTATGCTAAATTTTTAAAAGCAAGTGAATCCAAGTGTAATTTATAGTACAATGGCCTCAGAAAGTTAAGGTACAAGATGTTTTTCGAAGCTCATTATTGAAAAAATGGCAGTAACAATAAAATGCATAATTTGCATGAATGATAATAACGAACTTTAAACCATTTATATAAAAATGATAGCTGCCACTTTTATTTTGTATAAAAGAACATATCTTTATGAATGAGAAAAAATATGCAAATATCAAGCTTTCGTACTTTTGTGTGTAAGCTGTGTTGATTTTGAACTATACTCTTGGCAGTTTCGGTGACAATAGTCAATAGAGTTTAGAAAATGTCTCAGAGACGTCGTTTGCCCGATTCGTTAAGGTGGCGGGCAGTTAGATGGATGGAAATGGGATTGTTTCAGGCTGATGCTAGAACTGTCGTGTGTCTCGTAGTGTTGTTCAGCGACTTTGGGATCAATACCAATCTGAAGATTCTGTGTCTAGAACACCTGTTCCTGGCTGACCACGAGCTACAACACTTGTAGAAGACCGTTTTCTAGTTCTTTCGGTTCGAAAGAGAAGAACTATCGCTGTACCACAACTCATTGACGACCACTTTGTAGCATCAGGAAGAAGAATTTCTGCTATTATGGTGCGAAATCGTCTTCACAATGTAGGTCTGTATGCAAGACGACCAGTTGTGTGTGTTTCGTTAACGGACCACAGCGGATGATCCGCTTATGCTGGGCAAGAGAACATGTTTCCTGGACTAAGCAACAATGGGCTTCTGTACTGTTCACATACGAGTCCAGATTTACATTGGAGAGGGATTCAGGGCGTTCACTAGTCTGGAGGGAACATAGCACTAGATACCATCAATACAACACTGTTGAAATGCACATTTATAGAGATGGTGGTGTCATGGATTGGGCAGGGATCTCGCTCGGTGGTCACACTGACCTGCATGTGCTCCCTGGAGGAACTCTGACTGGTCTGAGATATCGGGATGAGATCCTTGATCCATGTGTCCGTCCATATGCTGGTGCTGTTGGTAATGACTTCCTTCTGATGGATTTTAATGCATGACCTCACCGAGATCGGATTGTTGAGGAATATCTGGAGGACCACGGTTTTGAACGAATGGAATGTTCAGCTCGATATCCAGACCTAAAACCGATAGAATATCTTTGGGACTTTCTTAGCAGACAGGGTGCAGCTTTAAATCCACCTCCAAGGTGGTACATGAGCTGGACAAGGTTTACTCTGTATCTGGTCTTAGCCTCTTACTATTCCGGTGTCCGACAACTTAATAAACAGCATGGAAAACCGATGCCGCCAATACAATCAAGTTAGGGGGGACACATTCCTTATTAGAACCTATTTTTGTATTGTTTCTGTCACATTTTAATACATAACAGTGTGATGTTCTATTTTCTTCAAGAATGGATTTTTCCGCAAAGAGATTGCTTTTTTTATTATAAATCGTTTTTGCAATACACTTATACAAATTCCTATGATTCATTTAACAAAAAACTATTTAATGCACATATCCTCCAAATTTTTTTTTCTACATTCATGAATTTGCAAATTAGACGCAAAATCCCGTTGTATCTTAACTTTTTGAAGCCATTGTATATTATATATATAATACAAGTGCTAGTCAAACAATAAGTTTTCACATAATGCGTTCTCAAAAATTGTACAAGGTTAAAAGTTTTTCTTTCTTAGGAAAGAAAAAAATTAGTCCTTGCAACAGGAAATGAAGTCTTTGCAAAAATATCTTTTCCTGAATGAAAAAAGAAAATAACATCCGCAATTATTCCGCTATAAGATGCTTGAGCGATATCATGAAAGTTCTTGTTCTTTTTTCTTCATCTACAAATTTTTGTCAACAAGTTTAAGAGTATATTTATTTTCTTCTTTCGTTCGTTTTGTTTTAAGGTTTTTTAAGTCAATGTCGAAATGAATCAAATCAGAAAGCTTTAGTGACTTTTAAAACGTAAACCTAAATCCATAAAACGTTTTTGACGGCACAATATTTTGTCAACAAAATTCTTTTTTCAACAATCTTTAATAATTCTACTGTTTTTTCGAACCTCTTCTGCCGGAATTATGATATACTTGACCAAAATATTTTATATTTGGTACACTGTGTAATATGGCAAAGGGCATCTTATAGACAAAATTGAAAATTTGTAGGAGAAAAATTAAGAGTTATGGCTCGTCCAATATTTTGGACTTATATTTTTTAAATTAACATTTCATATGAAAAACGATAAAGTACCAAACAAACTTTATTATAAAAAGTTCTTTAAACAATAATAAAACGTAATATAAGCGTTTAAAACGATTAACTAAAGATTATATATTTAAAGAAAAATCAGGAAAAAGATCTCGCTTTTCAGACGAGAATTCATGGTTGGAAAAATGAGCCACTCTATCTCCCAATCATTATATACGTTAGTGTTGTGAATCCTAAAACAGAAAATTATTTCACAGCTTATAATAGGCAGAATGTAAAGAATCAACTACAAAAAAATCAAGTATCTTAATCAGTTATTGAATGATTAGCAGCTGTTTAAAGTGTATTTCCGATGTACCGGAAGCCAGGTCTGAAGGGGTTTAAGAAACTCGAATCGATGAAATGCTTATATAAAGAAATGTGCATCTGATTTCTCATAAGAAATGATGTTATTTGATTTACAGTGGGTGTGAAAAAAACTTTTTTTTCTTTTTCAAAACGCTGTACCGCGGAAAACTTGCCTATGGGGTTGGTAAGTAAAATGCACATTAAATAGGGGGGGAAAATGAGTCATGAGCTAGCGCATTGTGCTTGAAATTTCGATTTTTTCGAAAATCAAGTCACTTTACAATTGTTTTCGCGGTACTCAGTCAATAATATTTGAAACTGCTATAGCGAAAATCCTTCAATAAAATAGTTGAAAAACACGAAAAAAATTTAGACCGATCGAAAGCTTTCAATTTGCGGTAGCGCAAAAGATTCTAAAATTGGTAAATTATTGCATTTAAGGTGCATACTAACACCTAAAAGAAAGGTGTAGTAAAGTATGCTGAGTGTTGTGTTAAACGACTATTATTTTATTTACTTCACAGTACAATTAATTGTAAAAGAATGACCACCTTTTAATGAGGAAAATAAAGGAAAAAATTAAGGTTCACTTTTTATTATAATAGCATTATTACAAAAGTCAAAAAAAAAAGAGAGAAAAGAATTGCATTGCAAAAAGTTACCGGAAGGTATCGTTTAAACGTGATAAAGGAAAATAAACATTAAAAAAGAAAATTGAAGAATTTAAGATAAAAGCACTGTTTGACATTGCCTCATGTAAGTGCAAAATGACACACTCCTTTAATAACATTTCTTTATTTTGAAACGCACAAGCATGTAAGAGTTTAAAATGAAGGATGCTAACATTTTATGTTCATCTGAAGGGGTTTCCGTACTTACGTACAGTCTCGAAATTCTGTTAGTTGTTGTCGGCTGCGGTTAGAGGGAAAACGGGCCGGGTTCACGAACGGATAAGTCCATAGGGCAGCTACCAAACTTTATAGCAGATCTAATGTCTAGCAGGTACTTTTGTTCTTTGCTTAAAGTATTGGAATCAATATACGTTAATTGGAAGCAGTGTCTTCAAAATAAACACATTCAAAATCCTTTATTAAAAGCGTTTCTCACTTTCTAAGTCAATTGGTCCACTAAATGACTTCGCCCAAGTCGTGTCACCGTCTAGAAATTGCAATTAAATGCCGTATTGATAACTCATTGGATTGTAAAGCTCCCTACCGCAGTGCTCTTTTAACTTGTTCTTCAATCTCCATCCCGTGCTAGTAATGATACAGTCACATCTCAATACATCAAGTTCAACGAAATAAAAACCACATTCATTCAAACGAGAGATAATGTTATTAGTGATGCTTTGAGCAGACCCTTTTAAGGGTGTAACTTGGTCAACATAAACAGATCTGGAATACTGTATTTATAGAATAAAGTTCTTATTGTATGGTTCTTCGAAAATTTTTGGTTGACATACTCAATTAAAATGGTATTAATCTTACTTCCATCAAAATGAAATAATTGTTCGGCATTGCGTTCTTCTCTCTATGCTTTGTTTATGAAGTTCTTTACATGTAGCTTTTTTTTTCTCTTCTAATTTTCGTTTTGTCAACAACATGGGAGTGGTTTTCATTAGTTACGAAACCAACATCTTTCTTGTGGCAACAGTAGCCGCTGCTCGGTCCGAAATTAAGAAGCGATTACAGGTTAATGTAGTATTTTCCAGTTTTATACCCATCTGTCAAGGTGACTAAGTTCCAGCGTCCGGCTCGGATTCTTAATAACTTTTATCTATTTCACTGTCAAATTCTTCGGACGAACTAATTTTTCTTTAACATCAATACCTCTGGTTTAACTTTTTTCTACATTTCTTTGAAAATACATGAATTTCAGCTGAAGTGTAGCGATTTTTTTTCGCTTTATCGCAGTCACAAGAAATTGATATTGAACACTCCCATTTTTCTGGAACCTTTTGCCAGCTACAGGAGAATGTCATTTTGCACTTACATGGCAATGTCAAACAAATGTCTTTCTTTTTAAATCTTTCTTTTTCTTTATCATGTTTAAACGATTTCGTTACCTTACGGTAACGTTTTGCAATGCAGTTCTTTTCTCTGTTTTTTTTAAACTATTTTTACTAATAATGTTATTATAATAAAAATTGAACATTAATTTACTCTTTAGTTTTTATTATTTATAAGGTCATTCTATTTCAATTAATTGTACTATGAAGTAAATAAAATAATAGTCTTTTAACGCAACTCTAAGCATACTTGATTACACCTTTCCTTAAGGTGTTAGTATGCACCTTAAATGCAATAATTTAAAAATTTTAGAGTCTTTTGTGCTACCTCAAATTAAAAACTTTTGACCGGCTTACATTTTCTTCGTATTTTTTAGCTATTTTATTAATTTTCATTTTACTCACCCGCGAATGAATATTGAGTTTTTTTGTCGACTCGACCACACGTGTATAAGTGCCTAAGAACGTATAGACACGCGAAATATCCATAATGACGATTCCCGAGTTAATTACAACGAATTATCTCGTGACGTCTGTATGTACGCACGTATGTATGTGTGTATATGCGGATGTGCGTATGTGCAGCTGTGCGTATGTGCGGATGTGCGTAGGTGCGTATGTATGTCGCATAACTCAGGAACGGAAGTCCTAGATAGTTGAAATTTGGTACGTAGACTCCTAGTGGAGTCTAGTTGTGCACCTCCCCTTTTGGTGGCATTCGTGTGTTTCTAAAGGGGTATTTGGCTCCTTTTGAGGGGGAAATTATTGTTGATTTCGATGTAAACTCAAGTGGTGTTATAATTTGGCGGACACTTGGTAATATATCGCCAGTCTTTTGGTCACTAAGTTTTGTCGCCAACTTGGCGACAAATTTGGCGACTTTATTTAAAATCTGATTTCAATTTGGCCACAGTTGGTGACATTTAGAGAGTAAACTATTGAATCACACTAAAATTGCCAGTTTTGGGGAAATGACATTTAATTGGTGAAAAGGGAAGCTATGTGATGCACACATCAGCTCGTTTAAATAAACATTTTAGTCAAGATTTCGGTTAAACTGCTGTTCTGTTTCTACAGAACCCTCAAAATTGAATACTGTTATAAAAAGTACCGTTATTTCTATCATAATTTTTATTCATTATTTATATTCACTGCAGTCGACTAATTGTTAAAAAGTTTTAATGCCAACTATTGACTTTTTTGTCAGTATTTTTGAAACCGAAATCATTAATAGTGCAAACAGAAACTGTAAGTTACTTTTTTTATCGCAAGAAATAAAATTTCCACCATTTTTCTGTATTAATTGTTACAATCTTACATTTATGTTAAAGATTTTGAGTAAAATAATGATTAGATTAATTACTTAAGAAAGACGATTTTGGTTCAAACGGATTGCATAAATAGCCTGAAAAATTATAGCCATAAATAATCGAAAGTCAGTCAACATTCATTGAAAAGTATTAAAATACTTTTAAAAGGAGTTTTATAAGGATTTAATAATACTTTTAGTGAAATTAAGTTATTTTGTAGTTTTAATGAAGCATAACTAAACAGAATTAGCAAACATAATAAAACCGTAAACCATGTTATGAATTCATACTCCTGAGGCAACACCGAGTTAACTCCAGGAGATTTCCCAACAGTCAAAAAATAGAACTCTCTGCTGCTGCAAACTTTTCAACTCACAAAGACGATTCTACAAGTACAACAATATTTTTTTATGAATTAAATGGAATAAATTTTAGTAGTTTAATTTAGTAATTTTGTGTTTAAACAGGTTTTATATTACTCTGGTGTACATTACATTTCGTTAGATTTGTTTTTGTTGGCAACTCCTAAAGGATTTAATATTAATAAAATGAATTATTACAACTCAAACCGAGGCAATGCTTTAAGCGTAAATACTTGCGATTTATAGCAAGACAAAAATATCACATTACCATCACGACTCGCGATCACAGCTATCAACTTGTAAAATGCGCACTGTTCTTTTATAAATGCGTGTATTTTTTTTAATCTCAACGTTTAAAAAGCAGCAAGTCTTTAAAAACACTTTTTTCAAAAATTGTCTTTAATTTTTTTATTATAAGGCTTTACAAATTAATTAAATTTCTAAAATAAATTATTTAATTCATTTTTTTTTTCTTGTTTTCTGTGCATAAGGGTGTCATAATCTTAAAGATTTGACAAAAAAGTACAGCCGATATCGCTTTTGGCAAGCTCTGTTTTAACGAGAACTCGGATTTAGAGAGGGGATCAAAAAGATTTGTTTGGTACAATGTTAAGCCTACAGGAACAAAACTCATTTTAACGAGAAAAATCCACTTAAAGCGAGTAATGTTTCCTTTTTTTAAATTTAAGTAGAGGAGCATTAAAAATGTCACATTTGTTAAAGATATAATCTTACCATTTCTAAGATATACTTACGAGGATATTGTACGGGGAAAGTCAGAGGAGAGAAAAAAAATGAAAGCGACCACCATAACGACAAATGTGAAGATTTTGAAGTTAAGTAGCCCTCGCTTCTAAAAAGCGGAAAATTTTCAAACTACTTTGAAGCCACGTAGGCAAATGACGTAAAGACAGCGCTTTTTGGACCCCACGTTCCTCGAAAATAATAACAAAGAAGAGACAATAAGACAGTTGAAATCAAGTAACCATCATCTTTGGTACTGTACAGAAATATAAAAATAACAAAGCAAGCATGTATGCATTTTTATGATTTTTTTTACGAACCCGTCTTTTACGTACTGCTAACACATGCAGCATTTGAAAGCTCAAAGTGCCACGCAGCTTAATTTTCTATTAAAAATTTATTGGTAGATAAATATAGTTTAGTTTTTGTTATAAAAATACTACAAGCATGTTTGCTCAAACTAAAAAAAAAATCATATTACAAAACTTACTTTAAACTTCAGTTGCTACAGTTCGACTGATATTTGAAAAAAAACTTTAAAAAAAAAAAAACCTTTTGTCATCTAAGAGAAAAAAAAATGTTTATTCTACATCCCACAACAACTTCCAGCACCAGGTAATTACTCTGCAATGTTAGTTTTTTGAGGAATTTTCTAATTGTGTTTCTGAAACACTAAAACGTTATATAAACAGAAACACAATAATATTCTTTGAAAGATATTTGCGAAGAAGAAAAATTGTGTTTGAAAGACTTTTTATAGAAACAAAAATTTACCTGCTGGAAAAGTGACGTTACAGTTTTGTTAATACTAGTCAAAAACCATACTTTTTTACTTAAATAAATCAATCTTTTTTAAATTAATAATTTTATTTAAAACAAGAAGCATAAAAGAATTTGTTTCTCGGTAAACTGAAAGAATTTAGATTTTTTGACCGGCACTTTTGATATTTTTAATTTCCATTTGTCATTATTCTTTGGCACAGAACTTGGATCACATAAAATATAAATTATAACACAACGATAGCAAGAAATATTTCTATGGTTTGACAAAAAGTTTACGACGATACTATTTTTTTTTCTCCAAAACCGGAATTAAAATTAAAAAAGCACTTTACTTACACGAGTATGGACACAGCGATTTTTTTTAATAATAATATTTATGAAAGAGATCTGTGATGTTATTGTGCATGATATTTTCGTTATTTATACGAAAAGAAAATGATTTCTTTTATGTGTTGCTTGGTTTAATCACCTTGATAAAATCATCCTCAAGATTTTGTTACTAAATGAAGAGTATGTTACCTAAAGCTTCTAGGATACACAAACCAAACTACCATATCCATTTAAGTAAAGGAGGGTCGAACCAAACGACAACCCTAAAGGAACCCGGAAAAAAACTTGAAAACGTAAAATAAACTTTACTACTGAGTAATGATTTGAAAAAAGAAAAGAAGAATAATATTTTTTTTATAAATTGTTCATTTTTGTTCTCAGATTGGGATAAATAGCCCGTGTATTTTTCACTTAACTCAGTGTTAGGAAACGAATGAAAAGTTGCAAATTTATTTGTTTGACCCTTATTAGTTAATTAGAGTCAAAATAATGGCAGCACTAAAGCAAACGTTAAATATTAACATTGTAAATTTTAATCTTAAGCATTGATTATAAATTAAGCACTTTTTAATAGCCAACTAATGAATGTCACAGCGAAGGACAGCTTTTAAGTACAGCAAAAAACCACAGGAGTGTCCTCAATTGCTTTTAAATTAGCCTTAATTTTGTCCTCCTTGCTGACCTAAAATTTATTTGGAACATATACAAAATCATGAACTCTTATGTGGTTATTCAATCTGCATCGACGTCATTTAATAAATGCACCAACACATGTGTTGTTTATGATGTGGCTTTCAGACAAGATCCAAGATCGTTGACTTTGAGAAAGGTGATAACGAGAAGACGGGAAAAATATGTTTTCTCTGAAAAGTCCACCCATATATATATATATATATATATATATATATATATATATATATATATATATATATATATATATATATATATATATATATATATATATATATATATATATATATATATATATATATATATATATATATATATATATATATATATATATATATATATATATATATATATATATATATATATATATATATATATATATATATATATATATATATATATATATATATATATATATATATATATATATATATATATATATATATATATATATATATATATATATATATATATATATATATATATATATATATATATATATATATATATATATATATATATATATATATATATATATATATATATATATATATATATATATATATATATATATATATATATATATAGGAGCAACTCGTTACTGATGTGTTGTTTATTACACGATTTGAAATAGCGTTTCTTAAGGAGGAGTCTGATTCTGAGCAGTCAAATGTAATCATACTGCGCTAACTTGCAGTCATTCTGAGGTATCCGAAGACAGTAAAAACGTCCCAGAGTGATTCGGGTTCTGCAGTAAAGTTTAACATGAACATATGTAATTCATTTAACTCACCGAAAAATTAGCTTAAATGAAAGCCAGTTACATTTTCTGTGACAATATATGTAGTTTTTTCAATTAGAGTAAGAATTCTTGTCCATTTTTGGCATAAAACGCGATCAAAGCAATTTTTTTCGCCAAAAATTGCCAATTTTTGAATTACAATATCTCCCAAAGTATTGGTCTCACAAAGCACCACTTGAGCTTAAATTGTTCATAATTTAATGTGCTTTAAAACGGATAGTCATATTTACCATAAAAAGTTGCATTGTTTCTGGAGTTAAAAAGGAAACACTTAAAAAAGCGAATTCGCAGCGAGCACAGATTTCGGAAAACTACAAACTTAGATTTACACTTTCCTAACTGACCCAAACAACATATTAAAAAATCAGAACTACATCGTGTTTTGCGATTTTACCCCTTTTTTTGTATAATATGACTGGATATGTAGATTTGTAGTTAATTTCTTAACATCGTACTCTTTTTATACATTTTCGATAAGATCAGAGTGAAATTTCATTATTAATAGGTTACTTTAAAGCTGTAGATGGATACACAAATTGCGGTAAATACAGAAAAGACTACATTGACCATGATACAATTTTTGTTCTCTTTTTTTGACATTTAAAATCAGAAAGTAGAATAAATATCAAGAACGAAGCTACCATTAAAACAACCAAGAAATTACAGTGAACCAATTCCATTATTTAAATATGAAGTATGGCAAAAAACGGAACACTTACGTTTATCTCAAATGGAAATGCAAAGAATAAATTTCGGTTTTAAAAAATGTAAATTGCTACTATTTCACAAAAAGTAAAGTTATTATTGCAAACTTATGTTTTCACACGAGCATGTAATGATTCTTAATTTTTATTTATAGCAAGAAATAAGCAATTTTTTGTGTTATTATTTGAGTAGTAAAGAGGAGAATTTTCAGAATAAGGTGAAATGTGATTATAGCTCATGAAACTAAACATTACTTAAAAGGTGAAACTGTCCTTTTTATGCAATTATCATAGAACTGACGTGGCTGCATAAGTACTTATTACACTAAATACCTACGAAATTAATTACTCTCACAAAACTTTTATTTATTTTTGTTCTTTTTTTTAATTCAAGAGTTAGTTTGAAGTCATAATTATCCTAATAGCGTCTCCATAAAAAAATCCGATATCAGTTTTATTTGCCTGATTCTCTATTTTTGTTTAATTTTTCTTTTAATAAGGTTTTAGGGTAATTATGCAAAAAATAAACATGCAAAAAATAAACATTCTTTTTCAGTCATTAATTAACATTTTATGAGTTAAACGTAATGTTGGATTAATATTTTATGAGCAATACAAGAAAAAATGAAGTTATCTATCTATCAAAGTTTGTTTCGATTTATTAACCTGAATCTTAATTTTATTTATTTATTTTTTCTAACAATGGTTTTAATTTGCTGATATTTAATGTAATTTATAATTAAATGTAAAAAAAACAGAAGCGATTGTAGTAAGAAAATCAAATAATATTTGTTGAATATAAAATTATTAAATTTTTAATAAAGAAAAATTAAAATAATATAATATTAACATCTTTGTAAAGCAATATTTTATAATGTTTAATAGCAGTGAATCGTTTAATATAAGCAGCAATTTGAACTTTTAAATAGGGTCACCCGGGGTAAAATGGGTATAAAAAACAGCATTTTTGATTTCAGTGACCCATAGCAAAAATATCATGAAATATAATTGTGTTTTTGTTCAATATTCTATACATTGTGTATCTTAGGTCTAATTTGGACATTGTTTGTGTTAACTTTTTACTTTAAATTTAGTGTAAAGGGGTATACCTATTTTACCCCTGTGTATACCCATTTTACCCCGTGCTTCGGGGTAAAATGGGTATACACCGGGGTAAAATGGGTATATGCTGTTTAAAGTTGAACTACACCAACTAAGGGAGAAATTTTTTTTTAATTGAGTATAATTGCATTAGAGGATAAAAACTTTAATCCAAAACAACCACAAAAAATGTTTACAGAACCAAATTTATGAACAAAAGACGCATTGGCAAAGACTTGCGTTTTGGCTGAGGCAGTATTTTTACAACTTTGTGATACCTGCACAACATCAATGTTGTCTCTTGTGGGGAACACATAGGATAATTTGGCAGATGATTTTGCAGCAAACTTCGCAGTATATTCACCTTCAGCTGAGATTTCAGTGATTAAACCTTTGAATTCCACAAATTTAACAACGACCCTGTCGCCAATTGCTGGGATGAACAACTAGGAGAACCACTAATTTTCACTCCTACTTCATTAGTTATTTTATCAATTATTGTTTATGTCTTTTTTTTAATTTATTTAATTTATGTGTATTTATTTTTTCTGCTTTTGTTTGTCTCTTGCCTGTTTGTGTACAATCTTGCTGCCACCTGCTCTGTAATTAAAACTTCTTCCACTTTGTTTGGACTCTTACTTTTTTTTTTTTTGTAAATTTTTCATTTCCTTACCAGTGCTAAAAAATGGCTTTGAACCAAGAGGTATAGCAGGAGGATTTAGTTATTCAGTACAACCTTGCTATGAGACATAAGGATTCTGTTGTGATTGTGTGTGAGGTTGTACTTAGACTATGTTCTGAGCATGGGAGGTTGGTAGTTTTAAAAGGAAATTAAAAAGCTATCAATTATTAGCCATCAATACTTACTACGTTTTCTAATATGTATCAATGAACCATATACATAATAAACTTACAGTAAATTACTAACGTACAGTAATCATGAACTATATCGATAAAAATCGAAAAATGTAATACCTTTAAGTACTAATTGGTGTAAGTCAAAGTAATTAAAATAAAACAAATAAATACAGAGTAATTATTTATAAAACTTTTTAAAAACATACTTTTAGTTTAAAAGATGAATAATATCTAACATTTGTCTTGCAAAGATAGTTTAAGTTTTTTAATCTTCATGCATTCAACGTCTTTAACTCGAAAATGTTTGCTATACCCATTTTACCCCGTACAACTAAAAGTGCTATAAAATTTTTGTAAATATTAAAATTTACTTATTTTTGGAGTTTTTTGTAAGAAAAATTCTTTTTCTATCAAATCCAAATAAAAAACCTCCGAAAATCTTCCAGTAAATTTTTTTAGAAAGAAGTTTATCACTCACTATAAATGCATTGTTTTGTGTTCTGAAAATTAAAACTGTTGCTAAGCCTGGTAAATGAGTTGCTAGATTTTTTTTCTTCAACTCAAAATGTTGCCTGATATGTAAACATTTTCATCATATTTTTTTTATTTTAAAGAAATGTTGTCCAGTAGAATAAAATGAAGAAAAATGCAACTATACCCATTTTACCCCGGCTACCCATTTTACCCCGGGTCCCCCTAGCAAAAAATGAATTCTTTTGGAATTATAATTTCTGAACCTAAAACTTAGGCTTTGTAATGCTTTTGAAAAATATGCAATAAATAAACTAAATGCTTCACCCACAATTAAGACAATGGCAGAAAATCGTTTTCAGGGGGTTATAAAATTTTTGTAAATGATAAAATTAAGTAATTTTTGTGCAAAACGAACAAATCATTATTTTTTTTAATTCATTAAAATTTATTAGATAGTTTTTACTTTATATTATGACACAAATGGTTCCGTATATTCATTCGAATGCATTCCTGTTAAAAGGAAAATTTTTAAATTCCGAAAATAAAATATAAATGAATGCATAAAACTCGCACACACGCAAATGGATTAAGCATGCTACCATGCATGAAAAGAAATATATTTTCTCTGAAAAAGGATGCCATCAATTTGTCAAACAACTATGCTCTTTTCAATAATGTATTTTTTAAGGTGTTGGTTATACTTTATTATTGAAATTCATTCTGAAAGATGTATTTTAAAATTTGGAGCAGAAATATTTTCTTATTAAAATGTATGTGAAATGGTGTCTGATTATTCTGAACCGATTGTGACTTTCAAAAATTGTTATTATTTCTTTCGTTTTCGTGTGTCACATACTTGATTTTCAATTTTTCGAAAAGAGGAAAAAAAAAAGTTTTGGAAATCATTTCAGTACAAAGATTTTCTTTACTTTAAGAGGTCATAAAGTATATAGATTCTTTCATAAGTAGAAAATAAAGAAAAGAAAAAAAAGAGAAAGAAAGTGCAAAAAGTTGACAACTTCATCTTATTTAAAAATAATGAAATCTAATTAAAGTTTTAATTAAAAGAGCTGAAATACTTTCGTATGACTTTTATGTCAGACAATAGTGTTTTTTATGTCTAGAGCGTCTTCTCGCTTTTTTAGTGTAGTTTATTGTGCTGATGATTAAACAGGTTACATAAAGTGTTTTTTTTTTTTTTTTAATCAGCATTAATTGCATCTTGATACATAAAGTAAGGCAGAAAAAAGAAACAAAAACCCAAACTATATCCTTGTTTATGTAGTCCGCTGCATGCTTAAAATGAATGTCTCTCAAGTTAACAAAATATTTTTTGGGGTTTAAAAAACATGAAAAGGAAAAACCAAACAGTTACGAAAATCCTTTAAAAACATAATTTTTTTATGTTTATTTTCAAAAAAGAAAAAAAAAAGTTGTGTTGCTATAGTTGTGGTTTTTATTTAAGAGTTGTTTTAATTGAAAAGTTTGAGCCTTTTGAGTACTTTTAGAAAGCTTAACATCCAATTACATTTATTTTATTTATAACTTTCATCCTCAAGATTAGTAGAACTTCTTAAAGTATCGCAACTATTATCTTTAACACGATCCAAACACTTGTA
This sequence comes from Uloborus diversus, assembly GCF_026930045.1. NCBI lineage: Eukaryota > Metazoa > Arthropoda > Arachnida > Araneae > Uloboridae > Uloborus > Uloborus diversus. Next base: position 37,886,763 of record NC_072736.1, read on the forward strand.
TTCTGTACGGAATTTCTTATAATAATGACAATGGCTTGATAATGTTAGGCCACCAGTTAGTTGTTTAATTATTTAAGAAAATCTTATCCATGTTACCTACTTTCTCCGTGAAATTGTTCAATTTCAAAGGCAATACTTTAATCTTTACGTAGCGGAAGGTGGCCAAAAGCGAAAAGGTCGCCCAAAGCGGGTAGGCATTCGTATGCCACCACATGGTGTGCAAGCTGCGATGTATGCTTATGTCCTATTTACCCGAACACCCCTCGAGTTTTAATCAGTCGCAGCAAAGCGGCAGTGAAGCGGCATGGCGTAACCAGGCTTGAAAAAAGAAACGTTATACATATCGAAAAAAAAGTGTGTAACTTGTAGTTAATCAAAGACCAGATTATTTTTTATAATGTCGATAATATTAGGTTATTCTGACACCATCCACCTACACATTATGACTGTCATTTCGTTTGTTTCTTTTTTTAAATTTAAGGATATAATTATTGAAATGAAAAACGTGCCGTTGGGCAAAGTGGGTAGAGGAAGGAGAGTATAGGATTTAATCATATATTTATTTATAGTTTCTTGTGCAGACTTAGATTTTCTATTTTAATAGGAAAAGTATAACTTTAAAAAGTTATTTTTTAATTATGGCAGTTAGTTAGTCTATTAATCTAATCGGTTATTGCTTTATGTTTTATAAACAAATGTGCTGACTTAAATTTTCAGATGACAGAATTTTTTAGAAATTTTACAGGCGAAACGCAGTTCTTTTACCAAATTTTTAGAGGACATGGACTATCGAAAAGACGGTCCTAAGGCTTTTAACTTCTTTGCTGCTTTGAACGGTAAAAAAACCCAACCTTGCAAACAGCCGATGAGCGTTGGTAAAAAAATCTTAACTTCCGATCAAGACATTGCCAAGGCCTTCTTAAAGCACTATCGAAATGTTAGTAATTTCATCCCAAGGTCCCATATTAAGAGAAGAAAAATCTCCACTCCTGAAGTGAACCAAGATTGGGATCACCTTTTTTCCTCTCCTTTTACAGGGTTGGAATTTCGGAGAAGTCTCCAGAAGTTATCTAGGGGCAAGAGCGCCGGTCCCGATAATATTCTTCCCGAATTCATCTTGGAACTTGGCATAAAGGCTAAACAAAACATTTTACTTTGTATAAACAAAACTTGGGGTGGCAGTTTTCCAAGTTGCTGGAGAAAAGCAGACGTTGTTCCTATTTTAAAATCAAGGAAAGACCCAACAGACAGTCATAATTAGTGACCAATTTCTTTGACATGTATTTTAAGCAAGTTAACTGAACGAATGGTAGTTGATCGCTTGCAGTTTTATCTAGATAGCTGTAATCTTGACTCTCAGAGAGAGGCAGGCTTTAGAAGGGGATATAACACCATCGAGCAAATTTCAAGACTAACTCAACACATAAAGGATGGATTTCACCGGAAGCAAAGCACAATTGCTGTCTTTGTGGATTTTAAATCGGCTTTTGACCGCGTGTGGAGAAGATTACTTCTTAAAAAACTTTCTAACTTGAAAGTTTCAGGCTATCTCTTTAAATGGATTAGTGACTTCTTATCACAGAGATTCATAAATGTCAAATTTGGAAATTCTCGTTCTGGCTACGGGCAAACCAGGCAAGGCCTTCCTCAAGGCTCAGTTTTAAGTCCAGCTCTATTAAATATCATGATAGATGACCTTTTAAGCTTCCTTGACAAAGCTGTTCCTGAGATTAATTCACTGCTTTATGCTGATGACATCGTCATATGGTCAACTGGCTCTAATATCCCTGCCTTTGAGGGAATCCTTAATAAAGCCCTTGAAGCTCTTGAAGCATGGAACCTGGAAAACGAGTTAAAGATAAATTCTGAAAAGACAACTTTTGAACTTTTCACTATGAGCACAAAGAAGCACGACATCAGTTTCATCTATAGTGATACATATTTGAACAGAACTGATTGTGCTACTTACTTGGGCATGGCACTGGACTCTAAACTACACTGATCTACTTACATTCATCTCGTGGTCGAAAAGGTGACGAGTAGATTTAAGTTGCTGAAAAGAATAGCTGGGGTAAAATGGGGAGCTACCCAAAGCGTTCTTATCTCCACCTTTAATGCATACATTAAACCAATTTTCGATTACGGTGCTGAACTCCTTATCACCGCTTCTGATAGTGCTCTAGATAAACTGGACGTTGCACAAAACAAGGCATTAAGACTCATTACTGGTGCGGCAAAATCAACCCCTATTGCTGCTATGGAATTGCAAACTGTGACTTATTGTTTGTCAGATAGAAGAACATACAGTGCTTTATCTCTAGGAGAGAGATTGCTTACAAAAGAGGGTTTTTGGAACAGCTACATCCCTCCTCAGATCAGACTCGAAACACAACATCCTTTCTTATTTGAGTTTCACCGACTTGCTACAGACCTCGATGTCTCGAGCATCAGACAGCCCAATTTTAGACCATCTATTTTCCCAGGTACTTTAAATTACGCTACTGCTAATTTGGACTTGGTGCAGCCTCTTCGTAAACAGCCTTCCTCACAGGCTGAGTTAAGGGCTTCTGACCTGGCTACTATTCATGAAAGGTATCCATTTCAAGATTGGCTTCACGTTTATACCGATGGATCTGTCACAGCCTCCACTGGTAGGGCTGGTGCAGGCGCTTTTTCCAAATTTTTCAGCCTGAAGGAATCTCTTAGTGCCTGGTCAGATAATTTTGACGGTGAAGTTTTTGCAATTTATATGTCCCTTAGGGCAGTCACTGGGATTTCTTGCCAAAAAATTGTTATTTTTGTTGACTCTCAAGCTGCAATACAATCAATCACAGACTATAACCTTTTCCCAACAGAGACTGAGTCTGAATGTAAACTCATTATTAGTTCACTTCTTGAGACCGGTAAAGACGTTGTGTTCCAATGGATACCAAGCCACTGCGGCATCCATGGCAACGAGCAAGCTGACTTGTTGGCTAAAGAAGCTTCAACATTAAATCCATCTCGCCTCCCGATCCCTCTTCGAAACGCCAAGCGACATCTTGGGAGCAATATCAGGCTCAAAAGAATTTCATCTCTCCGTTGCATTGCCAGCGGAAAATCTTGGGCGTGTCTTCTTAAAGACCAAACAAGACTGCAACTTTCCCTTCTCCCTAGAGTTGAAGGGGTTACATCTTTTCGTCTCATTACTGGTTACGATTACTTATAAGCCCATCTTTTTAAAATCGGACTGGCCAGTTCCCCGCTGTGCCCACTATGTGAAGGGACTAAGGAAATGACAGGGGAGCATCTTTTTGATTGCCCCGTTCTTCTCGACGTGCTGAAGGATGTCGACTTCAGGGAGCTTCCCCGCTCTGCTACAGCATCTTTGCTGTATTGGACTGCAAAGTGCCTTATGTCCGAGAGGACGTTGGTGGGCGTAATTTAAAAAAAAAAAAAAAAACTTAATTTTCAACTTAAAAAATGGTCAATTTTTCAAATATTTTATAAAAACCCAAATATTCAAAATTGTTGTTCTAATAAGGTTTACATGCTTCCTTTTAATACTTTCTTTATATATCTTTGAAAATATTTACATTCCTTTGCAGTTTGTAGTTCGAGCATAAGCTGCAAAGTTAGGTGAAATTAACCAAATATTCACGTTTTTAGCATATTTTGCACAGTGCAGTATTTCTTTTTTTAGATCCCAATTATGTTGTTTACAATAAATGTGCATTATACTGCTCTTGGCTGGAAATGCAATTGTATTTTATTGCATTAACAACCCAGAACCCACCACAAGCAGATGGTTGCACTTCGTGTTCCACCCTGCGTTTCTTGAGAGTGGTTTTGTGCAAGCTTATATATTTGTAAAATAACATACATTCACAATAGCTATATTTTCTTAAAGAAGTTTCTAATTTTCGATCAGGTTTTGAAATTGGACTTGTCACTCAATATTTGCATTGATGATCACGAGTAAAAAATATTTCCCCTTATTCCATATCATGTCGCCAAAATACCCAACCTAATGACTCACTAAACAGCTAAATAACCCTCGACAGCAACCTAAATTCAACAGCTACAGTTATAAAGAGGAACAAAAACTGAATTATGGGTAAAGTTTCAACTCTTTTGGAAAATTATGTACAAGTATTTTAGATAGAACTTGGTCGAAAGAAATCGAAAATTTTAAACTGGATTAAAAAGCGTGCAAAAGTATGTTGTCAATGTAATAAAAAATGAAAATGTGACATTGAGCTCGACCTCCAAAAACCAAGACCTTTCAGTCATTGGCATTCATTCGTTAACAAGTGTTAACGGCGTACTGGGTCTGTATGTTTTTCAAACAAAATTACTAACGGAATGAGGACACAATTTTTATAGCTTTAAAAATTATGCATCTATGGTTCGATAAAATTAAAATTTACGAGAAGAATAAAAGTTCGTGAAACATGAATCTGTACACTTATTTAATGTTACAAAATCTACAAGATCCTTTGAACATCATGGATCTGGTGATTCAAAGAAATGCTTACTTGGCTAGTTTTGAAAAATTGTTATTGGTCATGGCATTGGACAAGATGCAAAATATAAAGGAATTGGATTCCAGTATGGTACACAACGTGAAAAATTACCCATCACGAAGCACTTCTATAGCTATAAGAAAATTTCAGCCACCAATATTAAGATTTGAAGCTTTGAAATATAACAGTTGATCAATTGATCAACTAATTTATTTTTCTCCACTTCAGTGATGATGGTACAAGGATAATTTATTACTTCTAGAAACTATACATTTGCTTAAGTATGCATTTTTAAAATCTCATACCACATTAGGGCAGGTGAAAGAATTGTAGAACTGGTCAGTGAATCTGTAGAAATTCATTTGTGGCGTGGCAGTGGAGCAAAGGCAGTAAACGCAAGAGATGGATTTATCTGAAAAACTTTTTTTCGGAAAGATAAATGTCAAAACTGAGTCGTAAGTTCAAGTTCGAATCTTGCTCAAAACGTAGAAAATTGTTTAAAATCATACAGTTATTGTGAATGTAAGTTACTTTTCAAATATATAAGTCCAGCACAAAACTACTCTTGGGAAAAGCAGGGAGGAACACAAAGTGCAACCATCTACTTGTGGGGGGCTCTGGTTTGTTAATGCAACAAAATACAATTGCATTTCCAGCCAAGAGCTGTTTATTGCATATTTACTGTTTAAAAAAAAACATAACTGGGATCTAAAAGAAGAAAAACTGCAATGTGCAAAATAAGAAAAAAACGTCAATTTTTAGTTAAATTTCACGTAACTTTTCGACTTATGTGCGAACCAAAAACTGCAAAGAAGTGTAAATATTTTAGAAGATAAATGAAGAAAATATTAAAAGGAATCATGTTAACCTTATTAGAAAAAAAATGAACCCTTGAATTTTTATAAAAAAAATTTTGAAAGTTGACCAATTTTGCCTTTTTTTTTTCAAACTTTGCTGCCGATGCACAATATGAAGACATAAATATTATTTTTTTTCCATTATTTTTCTCATGTTTAGGATGGCGATACACAACTGTTTTTTGCTGTAAGGAGTTGCATCTCGAAAATTTTCTTTTTACGGCCCACTCTAATGTTCATATACAAGCGAACAAAACCACTTTTTAATTTTCTATTACGGGCAAGGCTGTGCGGGTCCCGCTAGTGTATTTTAAAATAATGTGCGTGTTGAAAGCGTGACCGTACTCACACACCCACAACACGTACAAGTCATTATTTTTCAAGTACGAAAAATTGTGTTAGAAAATTGATACTTTATATTATACAAAATTTCGAATTAACTGGTGTGCAATAATTCGTGGAATGCTGAACAAAAAGTGTACACTTTCTTCTTTGGGATATTTATGCGCAATTGCGTATTAAGGCTTATAGATAAAGTAAATTCAATTTTTTTTCGCACCCCGGTATTACGAATAACCCTGATTTAACGTATAAAAGTTTCGGTTCCGATGAATTCATTAAATGAGGGTCCAACTGTAATGTATAATGGTTCCTTATGTTCGAGGGTATAACACACAACTAATTCTATGAATTAAGTGCAAATATATGCGGAAAAATGTCAAACCCGTGCAAATGGGTCGAGCAATCTACTCATTAACTTGTGCTCCAAAATAGAGACATACTTTTCGCCTTAAAATTATTGCAGTTGAAAAAGTCGCATAATGGCCCTCAAGGGAGTAGTTATTTTTGCAACAAGTGTCAGCTACTCCAAATTTAATCATGCAACGTAAAAGGGAAACTTTTCTATTCTATTAATTCTTATCTGACTGATTTTCCCGCTTAGACATTCACTGTGGCGCTCTATACCCAATGGCTTAATTAGTGTCTCTCACCGTTGAAGTTTAATTTTCGACTTAGTGTGGACATAAATGTCTTAGAGATCAAACTAAAAGCATTATATTATTACTTTATCTAAAGTCTGAGTACTACAGGGTTTGATTTAATTGCGCAATTCATTGAATTACACATTGATGCAATGAAAGAAAAAGAATACAGTCAGTTTGTATAATATATTGAACGCCAATGTAGAAATAGTTTTAAAAAAAACGTGCACAAATTAATTGTTCTGTGATTTGTGTTAGAATGAATGTGTTTGGTTCTAAAACGGAGAATGCAAATGAATGACTGCAAGTTCTAAGTAATAATTAAGAGACTTAAATGGTATTTAGCGAGCATACACGCTAGCTTAGCTACACAATAATTTATTTAACAGTGCAGCTAAAAAAATTAAAATGAATTAGTTTATAGGTTTTAAAGGTTCAGAACATTATAAAATAAAATTAAAAAGAGGAACAGAATGTGTAATCAACGCATGTTTGAACTAATTAAATACTTGTAGATATTTCTTACGAAAAATATTACACAATTTTTGTAGAAAAAATGTGTAGCGAAATCTTTCTTCAATCAATACTCAGTCAACAGTTTTTTTTTTTTTTTTGCTTTTTGCAAAATATTGCAAGTATATCACCAGTGTTTTCATTAAATTCCAAATTTTTTCAATTACATATTTATCGTAATACAAATGTTTTTAGTCTGTCGGTTTTAGGTTAATAAATGCAGTGATTTTTAAATTGTACGCTGTTGAAAAATATCCTGAAATGTTATGGTAAAAGATACTGGCAAGCATGTTGCCCGAAACTTTGACCATAAAATCCTATTCCACTGTAAAATTCTACGATAGAACAAACGAGAGTTGCAGGTTTCAACTTGCGGCCTTCGCATTGTCAAACTGCTTTGCTGACTACCATACTAGTCGGGGCAGATAGAGTGAAGGAAAATACGATGTTATCACTGTTAGTCACGTCGTGTGTCAATTGGCGCTGCAATTGTTTATTTTTTTCGGTACAATTTTTGTAATTTTTTCTGTACTGTAAACACTCAGTTTTACAGTAATATTTTTCACATCCTGATTTTTTAACAGTGTACACCCTTCTGCGAATTAATGGAATAAAGATGGGTGTTTTTAACTTTTAAATTTTTTAGCTGGTTGTTCTATCTTTGTTTATAACAACTGTGTAGCCTACCAGTTGATTCGGCGCTATAACTTCACGTTTTTCTTCTTTTTTTTGTCAAAAATGTTGTGTTTTGTTTAATCGTGTTGTAAATTTCTACGATTTTCTTCTATTCTTTCTCAAACCGGTCACTTTTTTTTCTTTTTGTTAGTCATGGATATTTCTCCACGGAAGAGTCAGGCCATTGTGACATTGAGTGAAAATCTTGCACAATAAAAGAAAAAACGATTTGTGCTTTGCTAAAATCATAGTTTAGAGATCAATAATTCAAAGAAAAGTGCAAAACTCTAGTTTACTCTATGCCTAGTATAGTGAAAATGATGCTGGAAAAAAGGGGGTGGCATATTAAGTGGTGATTTTGATTTTATAATTAAATGGTGCAAATAAAGGTGATATTTTGCAAACACATTGGCTTGATTCCAATTAGTTTCACAAGGGTGTTCTTACATATTTATTTATTCATTTTTAAATTTTGGTCTGTGAAGTTCAAATCACAAGTAAGCGACTTATTTCAAAATCACAAAAAAAAAACCTTTTTTTCAATTTATATTTTTGTTGTTTATTTTTTTATTTTATTTGATGTTTTTGTATTTACATTCTCATAAGATACAAAAACTTTTATAAAAGTCAAACACGAATAATGCTCAAAAAATCGATTGAAACTGGCATATTTATGCCTCGAAAGAGTCCAACAGATATCAAAATGTATTTGTTTTAAGAGTAAAAACTTTTTCAAGAGTTTATTTTTTAAGTTAACTTGAAATGTATTTACTTTTCCTGTTGTGCAGGGAAAAAAATGTAGTGAACTTCATTAAGAGCCTTTTCATGTTGAATTTAACTTGAAAAAGTTGATTTTGGAATTTCATTTTTTTTTTTTCTGCTGTCTCGCTCTGTAAAAGAAACAAATTTCTTTGGAATTCTTCTTGATAGTGTTGATATTTCGTCCTTGTAGGAAAAAAATTTCGTTTTCTTACTTCAGCGTTATTTATTCTTTACTCTTAAGGAAAGAAACTTACAGTTAGTATTTATTTAGTTACTATTGAACGTGTTTCTGACATCATTTAATTGAATTTGTACGCGAAAGGTACAAGAGTAACTGGAAGATAAAATCAAACTTGACTCTTGTAACAAATTTGCTTGTCTATTTTGCCATTATCAAGCAGAGCTTTTAGCTCTTCATTAATTACAAATGTATACGGTAAAGTGACATTTGGGTAGATTTTCTAACATAACAGAAATACAGAGTAAGAACAAAAAGGGTTAAAACTACAAATTAAAAGGGAACTTTTAAGCAATATCCTCTTATTTGCACATTAATTAAAACTAAAATTTAGAAATTCTAAGAATATATAGAGAGATATATCTTATATCTCAGACATGATATAAATATAATTAAAAAAAAAAGTAAATATATTTTCATTAGCGTGAAAGCAAATTCAGTAGTACTTTACGGACATATGTAAGAAGTAAGACACCTGTTGCTCATGTACGGGACTTTTAAAGATTTTATCTAAAAATAAGTTTTAAAAATGGTGCAAAAAAATATGATAAAGTAAAAATTAACTGTAAGCAAAACATGAACTTTTTTTAATTTTTGCATTTTCTTTAATTATAATATCTACTAGGGGGCTATCGCCCCCTGCTCGCTAACGCTCGCCAACCCCCGGAACTGCTTACGCAGTTCCTTCGGATCGCTTTGCGATCCGAGCTCGCTACGCTCGCTCACCGGTCACCTAATATTGGTCTAGTTTTATCTGTATTAAAAAAGGTAGTTTTTTTAATATGAATATCATAACACTTATGATTTTCATACATTTAAAAGGGGACAATTACTTTGACATGCAACTCATGCATTGGATTATTATAAAGCAAAAGTTTGCAATTCCATTATTTTTTGAGAGAAGTATGCAAAGGAACATTTTTGTACTAAAATTACAAACATAATATATCTTTGTTTCATATCTTTGTTTCCTACATTTACTGAATGGAAAAGAAATTGCAGTGAAAAAACCCTACAATGTTAACACACTTAAAAACATTTCATGGTCATTAACTATACTATGTTCAGTGTCAAAATATGTGTATATATAAGTTTTAAAATGTCTAACAGTTGCAAAGAGCAAGCAACATCTGACATTCTCTGAAAGCAGTGATTTAGTTTAAAAAAATGTTTGAATGAGTATTTTAAGAGTCAAGAAACCAAATCCAGTGGCACGACAGCTTATGAGGGCCAAGGCCTACTGTACTCATCTCACTCCTTCTGACCAAGGGCTCTGGGGTGTCAGGCAGATGTTCCGGTTAAGAGGTCAGCCTAACGCAGAACCCCCATGGTTTAGTTCCCAAGCATACTTGGTACTTATTTTATCGACCCACTGAAGGAATGAACAGCTGACTCAATCATGCCCAATCCGGAGATCGAACCCGGACCTGCAGTGTGGAAGGGCTACCACTGAGCCTCTGGGCTTCAGAGCACTTGAATATAATTTACGAAGAAGAAAGCAGTGGGCTACGGAGTCTTTAAATGAAAGATCTGAACGCAAATTAGTCAGAAATGCTGCCAATACGCTAAGGCGCACAAATGCACAGTCTTCAAATCAAGATAATTCCGCAAGTGTTTTCGAATACATTTATGGATTAATCATGCACTTTACTGGAAAAAAGGGTTGACCGAAGACTGATAATTACAAAACTGGAGGAAAATATTATTGTAGCAAAAAAAATTGTTGATTATTATATAACACTAATATTTGTCATACCTCGGATACCATTTATTTCATCGGATAGCAATGTGCTTTTTAAATTCAAACGTAAACAATTTCCGATTAGATTAGCCTTCCTAATGAGTATAAATAAAGCAGAGGGTCAAAATGATTTTGTGAAAACATATTAGCAGTAAAAATCAGGTTTCACGATTGAATTTGTGGCTTTACTTTTCCCCTGTGGTTCAGTTCTTAACATCAATGCCATTGCAAAAGTATGTGAAATGTTTCGCTATTCAGGTCTTTACGATTCAATTTGTTGCTTTACTTTGTCATTGTTGTTCAGTTTTTAACTTCAATGAATTGCGAAACTAAGTGACATATTTTGCAATGAGAATTGTCCAATAAATTCATTTAGTCTGTGGAATAACATAATATAGTAAAGCACGGTTTATAGGTTTCTCTTCTATTCGTTTTTATCAATTATACGTTTTTTAAATTGTCCCTGGAGGGTTTAATATACATTACTTTACCAATTATACATTTTTCATTTGTACGCTTTTTTTACAGTCCCTTCAAAAACGTATAAGCGGCGCTTTACTGTATATAAAAACAATGAGGTTGGAAAAAAACTTCAGTATTTACAGGTTGCAGTTAGTTAAACTTGATCACGAAAAGAAGGCGGATGACCTTGAAGGGAAACATCATTTGTAATAGGTAGAATCTTCCAGAAAGCACCAAATAGTAAGAGGCATGGTCTCGCTAATCCAATCTATTCCAAAATAATAACAAAAAACCTATTACAAATGATGCTTTTGCATTAAGGTCATCCACCTTCTTTTCATGGTATGCTATAGCAGGACTGTGGAGTCAGACTGGTTTTATGGTAAAGTAGTCGGAGTCGAAGGTTTACAATTTCAAGAGATGGAGTCGGTAATTTTCTCTCAAAATTCGCAGCTCTGCCAATATTTGCGGAGTCACAGCCGGAGTCGGACTAATTTTGGGTAAAACAGTCGGAATCTCTAAAAATCCTGTAGTAGGAGTAAGACATTTTTCCTCCGACTCTGCAGCCCTGGTAAGTAGGATTTTTTTTTTTTTTTTTTTGTAAGCACTATGGTTAAGTGAAAAACCTTTCGACATCAACATTAACTTTGCAGATTATTAAAAAAAAAAAGAATAAAATCATAATACTTCTCTGCATACACGATAGAAAATTTATGAAAAGTGGTTTTGTCAAATCTCAAAAAATTTAATCAAAAGTTTGACCCTGTGCGTTATTTATAGTCATTAGGAAGGCTAATCTAACAGGAAATTGTTCACGTTTGAATTTAAAAGGCACGTTACTATCGGATAAAATAAGTGGTATTCGAGGATAAGTATCAGTGTTATTATTAGCTTTTTTTTAAAATAAAATAATATTTTTCTCCAGTTTCATTACTATCACTGTTATTTCAACTCTTTTCTCCAGAAAAGTGCATGATTATACCGGAAATATGTTTGAAAACACTTACAGAACTCACGCGATTTGCAATTCGCGGTTCACGGCGTGCCATTTGTACGCCTAATCCTATCGGCAGTGTTTGTTACCGATCAGCGTTTAAATCTTTCATCTAAAGACTCCCAAGCACACTGCTCTTTTCTTTGTAAATTATATTCAAGTAATTGAAAACACTCATTCAAAAATCAAAATTCTAACGCTAGACATCTAACGTTATATAGAAGCGAGTCTGCAGCACTTGTAAACAACGATCGTAAACAAAGCGGATCGTTGCCAACGGAGAGAAAGAAATAAAGGCTCGTTTTGCGCCACGCATAAGCGTTTTATATATATAGATAACCAAACTAGGAAATCGCCCGTCAAGGTATGGTGATTGAAAATTACTTCTACATTTGAACGAAGTCATTGCCTGTTTGGTGATATTTTGATAGTTCAAATTGTAACCGTCACTCCAGTGGATTTACCCTAAACTCCAGTAGGTAGCGTTCATTGTTGACCACTCTTTCGTTTCTTCATTCCTCTGAAATGACACAGTCTTACCAATAAAACAGTTAAGTTACCGGATCGAGTTCAGTCTTGTCACAATAAAACCTTTCCCTGCATATTAAACATTACCAAAACAAATTATCGAATTCTTAAGCCGTGGCGCGAGTTTCATTGTTGAAACTCAAGCGTATCTCGATCATTGGCTATTATATACTGTTTGACCACGGATTGTATGGAATTGGCAAACATCCAGTTAAGGGACTCCACCTGAATGAGGGGAAAAATAAAAATTTATGCGCATATTCCGCTCATTTGAATGAGACTCTGTTTAATTTAGAGGCTAACATACATCTGCAAAATCTGACATCCCTGAAAACTAATAGATGCTTCCATTTCCGCGTGTAAACCGGATGTTTGCCTTTCCATACAATCCGTGGTTAGACAGTATGTGAGGATGTACTTGATTTACAAATTCTACGTCTCTTTTCAAATGTTCATTAGCTGCTGGGGTTTCTGTAAAATGTATTCGTGCCTTATAAATAATTCATTTTCAATTACTTATATGTGTTAGCTTTGAAACTAACCAGAGTCACATTAAGGTGGATGAAATACGTGTATCATTTTTCCCCTCCATTAGACTAAAGCCTTAAATTGTAGCTAAAGTAGCGACACGACCGCCATCTTGGGGCCAAACGATGCTTTCTTCTATGTCTGCTATGGTGAAGTAGCGTGTTTTGCTTCTTGATTGGAGTTTCTTATTAAGTCTATGTTGATTCGCAATCAAGGAACACCACATTCTAGTAGCAAAACACGCTAATTCATCATAGCCGACATAGAAGGAAGCATCATTTAGCCCCAAGATGGCGGACGTGTCGCTACTTAAGCTACAATCGAGGGCTTTACATTAGACAGAATCGTCTTAAATGATCGTTTTACTCGCTCATTACATTTTCTCCTTGAACGACTTAACAGTACCTGGCACATACTTGACGAAAAACAAATTTTCGGATCATTTTCACTTTTGAACTGAATTTTTTTAGGTAGAAGTCAATCATTCAGAAAAGTATTTGTTTTCTCAATGATTAAAGTCATGCTTCCCCTTTTTTACTTCCTTTTACAAAAAAGGAAGTATTGTATTCGCGAAAAAATTTTCACTCAAAAATCGCCCTTAATTTCCATTTTGCTCACCCCCAAATGAATGTTGAGTTTTTTTTTCGATTCGACCACATGCGGAAAAGTGCCTAAGAATGTATAGACACGCGAAATATCCATTTTGACCATCACCGAGGTAATTACAACGACTTTTCTCGTGACGTCTGTATGTATGTGCGTATGTATGTGTATGTGCGTATGTGCGTATGTGCGTATGTATCTCGCATAACTCAAAAATGGTATGTCCTAGAAAGTTGAAATTTGGTACATAGACTCGTAGTGGGGTCTAGTTGTGCACCTCCTATTTTGGTTGCATTCGGGTGTTTCTAAAGGGGTCTTTTGCACCTTTTTGGGGGGAAATCATTGTTAATTTCGATGCAAACTCAAGTGGTGTTATAATTTGGCGGTCACTTGGCGATATATCGCCAGTCTTTTGGTTGCCAAGTTTTGTCGCCAACTTGGCGAAAAATTTGGCGATTTTTTTTTTTTTTAAATCTGCTTTCAATGTGGCCATTGCTAGTGATATTTAAAGAGTTAGAGAGAGAATCCCATTAAAATTGCAATAATAGGGAAATAGCATTAAATTGGTGTAAAAGGAAGTCATGTGATGCACACATCAGCTCGTTTTCTTTGGTATAAAGGAAAAAAAATACTTAATTATGCTTAGTTACACACAATTGTGAAACCCTCTTTAATTTTCAGTAATTGCAAAGTTCATTGGCATTTTTGAAAGCAGAAACCGGTCTTTAAAAAAAGTATTCCTGTTGCTTAAACATATTCTGAAAAATTAAATGTTACTGTAAAAAAATATTTATAAGTTCAGCACAGAAAGAGCTTTTAAATTTATGACCAGTTTAAATTCGGATTTTGAGACTTTATGTAGCATTTAGTGCTTTATTAAGATAAAAGTTTAATATTTTATCGATTATGCATACTTTCTTTTCCTTAAAAACAAGGTTTCTTAACAAATAAAAAATATAACTAATAATTTTATGTAAATAGTTTCGTTACAATTTTAACAAATAGAAAATTTCAAGCCAGTTCGCTAAGTATTTCCTTGTGGGAACTCTTTGATCATTTATTTTATTTTGTACATTAAGCTAACGACATTCCGACATCCCTTTGTTCTTCCAAAAGTTTGAGTTGTTTCGATTTCGATTTCTTTAATTAAATGTATATGTGACATGCTCTGAAATTCTAATTTGGATGCACAGCTAGTGACATGTTAAATACATTGCTCCCCCCCTCTTCATAATTCTTTCGTAAAGCAAATTTGAATTATTCATAACTTCGGAAAATGGCAGTTTAATTAGGCGAGACTCAGAGTTCAGAAAAGGAAATTACTGTGCTGTGTTATTGAGTAGTAATAGCTTTAGCTTTTTAAGCTAATAACTGCTTCATATTTTTATGTTTAGACTTACGTTATATAGCGATGCCTTAATAAGTTCAGTTAACAGAATAAAAGTCAAAAGATACTGCAATGGCTTATGTTATATTAATTGGGTTGGGAGAAAAGGGTGTCATTATGTAGATGTATTTTCTTCCAAAAAGTTACATTGCAGATGCATAAAGGGTAAAATAATCTGAAATGTATTTCTTAAAATTAGTTTATATTGTTTAATTAACTCATAGCTAGCTTTTTGAATGGTTCTGGAATATATCAAAATTATACATAGTATATACAGTTAACCGCCAAAAGCGGCTGCCTGGCGCTCGAGGACGAGATTGACAGTTAGTGATGAGGTTATTTTGATGGAATTAATTGCCGTTTGGGGACTTTGCCTTGAAAAGTGATTCCCAAGTCGCTGAATTTGTTCCAACCAAAAACGCGTTCCATATATTTATTAAAAATGACTATAATATAAAAGTTTCTTCATTTTGTATACGTTTTAGCTTATTTTTTTACAGTTAAGTAAAAAAAAATCCGGCGCATATAGTTTGAAGCACTGGCAGCGATACGATACTTAGATCGTAAAATGGGTAATAATGGGCGATCGTAATGGGCCCCTCTGTGCAGCACAATTCTTTTCGTCTCGGAAATGTTAACACCAATTTTTAGAAAATTTATATTTTATGTTTATTGAAAAGCAATTGCGAACGTAAGGAAGATAATATAGTAATCCACAGTGTCCGCAGTGAAGAAAAATCCACTACTATCTAGCGAGAAAAATAACCTACAAAAATGACAAATCCGTCCCTTTGTCCAAGTTAACGTAAAGAATAATGTCAATCAGATCCTTTCTTGTTAGTTTATAAAAGAATTATTTTTTAATAAAAATTTATAATAATGCTGATTTAAAGACAAATTTTATTGGCCATAATGCATAACAAAACTTACAGTAAAAATTATTTAAATTAAAAAATCAGCGAACATAGTCGACCGTTGTCTAGGTTCTCGATAGTGATTGGAAAAAACAGAAAAATAAATAAAAAATTAAAAACAGATGAACCTTGAAGTCTTGGAACTTTAAGAAAGCGGACTGCAACCATACTTTGAGCTCTACTGCAGAGGGGGAACTAGAAGCCACTCGAAATGTTGATTTGATAGAGATGAGAGCGGCGAGAAAAACATATGCACATATGTGCAAAAAGCTGCAAATTTGCAGACAACCGTCAAACATTTCCCAGGGCTCGAAAAGGTGAGGCCAGTCTGTCACTACTCCTACCATTAAGAACATAAGACTGAAGTTAAATAAACTTTGTTTATAAGCTTGAAGGTTTACCTTTATTCAAATTCAGGCTATTTTACTAAAAATTCTCCCATCCTCAGTGGAAGAAAGGCAGCATTAAGATGACAAAGACATGGAAATAATCAAGAAAAATAAGAAAAATGAAGTCTTACGTTAATGACTCATTATTGTGGATATTAAACCGAAATGAAGTTTTTAAATGAAACAAAGAAGGTGAAGCCTACATAAAAACCAAGAGTGATCGAAGTTTCCAAATAAGTAAGAAATAGCATTTAACATTTTGAAAACTTCGTCATTTAGTATGAGTAAAGATGAAGAAGAATGATTTCTGGAAGCATGAGTACAAGAAGTAATGAAATATATAAATTTAAAAAGTCACTAGAAGAAATATAAACCCATTTTTGCATGGATTTTTTTTCGAAAATGGTAGGTGTCACTGAACCTTTTGTCATTTTCTTAAGAAACCTGAACAATTCATGCATTCAAGCTCATTGTTAAAGCCAAAAACTAATTGAATCATTGTAAAAAAAATAGAATTTTTTTTGTTATGAAGTTGTAATAGTTACAATTATTTCTCTGCTAATTTTAAAGTTCGAAAGCCTTTTCCGAATCAAAACTGAAAAAATCCAGATAATTGTGCTGTTAAAATGTAGGAAACATGGTTAAACCCGATATTTGAAAAATATTGTAATTATTATTGTCATTTTCAATTACAAACTACTATTTATAGGATCCGTTTATATTAGAATGTGTCCGTTTATATTAGGATCCGTTTATATTAGAACACCTAAGCATGCCTTAAACATAATAATGCTTACAACTTAAGAAACAACAAAAATATAATGCTGCATCTGCCATGTTTGAAGTGCAATTTCATTACCTTTGATGACTTATCGTTTCCTACAATTTTTAAACTTCTGCAGCGCACTTACTGCTCGTATAATTATCTTTCATCCTTCTCATTAATTTCGCTGCCTTATCTCCTTGTTAACTTCCCAAGAAAGCAGAAAGTAACGCAAAAATGGCAGTCTTGTCACAAGGTGATGAACTATTAATCTCAGTTCTGATCACCTTTTCATTAGCCTATTAATTAGATCCTTTCATGTGGGTTAAGCATGATAGAGTACTCTAGAAAACTGATAAAGGTTGTAAGATCGATCGAATGAGATCATTTAGTTCAAGTCAAAAATTAGTGTTGTAGTAAATTAGTTAAATTAGTCTAACGTTAACATTGTTTGCTAAGTATTAACTCTAAAGGTTAAGACGTTTTCTAACGAAATAACAATACTTTTGATGGTTATTACAATTAGTATTATTTAAAATTATTTAAAATGCATTAATTATTATTATTATATTTTATTTAAAATAATTTATTGTTATTATTAAATATTGTTTAAAATTATTAACTAGCATTATTTGATATATTGAAAATGATTAAGTATTATTATTTAATAGTATTTAAAATTATTAATTATTAGTATTTAATAGTATTTAAAATTATTAATTATTAGTATTTAATAGTATTTAAAATTATTAATTATTAATACTTAATATTATTTAAAATTATTTATTAATCATTAGTTTAAACTTTCATTTTAGTTTCCTAATTAAATTGTCATTTAATATAGCAGAGCAATGAGTTCGTTCTTAATATTATAAGCGTATAATTAAGAGCATGTTTAACATTGTATTAATGATTAAAAAACATTTATATTGCAGAGAAAAATCATTGCAGTTTTTGGCATAAAAGCTTCATCGTGTTTTATCGTCGAAAAGTCAGTGAAACTATCGGTTTGCCCTACTTTTTGCCGACATTAAAAATTTCCTTCTTCCTTAAATATATCAAAAAGTAAGGTTGAAATTGAAAAACAGGAGGGGGGGGGGGGATTTCGTGCCGACAAAAAGCTGAGGACAACAAAATATCTCATGATAAATCAGTTCACTTCTAATCTCATGCTATTTAATATGATATAACCCCGAGTAAACTCATTTTGCTTTGAGCGGAAACTCTTCTTCATTATATTTCATGGTAATTTTTTACGTAGAAGACAGGTATTATGGAAAAAGAAGTAAATTTTCAATCATGTTTTCTGGTACGTCAAGGTACTTTTCCCCTCACAATGTGCCACATTAAAATTAGCCACAATCAACTTGAATTTTGCTAAAACCTACATAAACTGAATTAAAATTTAGTCACACTGCAATTAAAACCCGTTGAAACCTAACGACATTGAATTAAAATCTAACTAAATTGTACTATAATCTAAACACCATGCAAATAAATCGTTTTAAAATCTAGTGATGATGTACTAGTCGCTTAAACCAACTACAAATTTTTAAAATGCTCGTGAAACACTGTAAATGGTATTGCTAACGGGAAAAAAACCGAAACGAATTTAATTATCTCGAAATATCAAATACTCTTTTATTTACATGTATATAATAATCGAAATATATTATTGTCCGGATATACCATGTAACTAGTTGAAGCACTTATGTCATCAAATATATTTTCCATCTTGTGTACATATCTTTTTAAGGACAGTAAGGGATAAAATTGTGTAAATAATCAAAAAATACTTTGCAAATAATTGAATGTTTAAATCCATTACAAGGACACTGAAGGAAAATTTAATTAGGGTAGAACTTTAAGAAAATAACGTTCAAACCTATAGTCTTTCTACATCGATTTTAATATTACTTCTTCTACTGTATAATACTGGGTGTCCAAAAAGTCCTTGACATGTTTCAAAAAATCATGGAAAAGCGAAAGTAAGGTAGTTTGAATAAGCGGTTTGAGCCATAATATTTCACAGATTCAGAAATTTTTGATGACATCGTATAAAAAGTGAAAAAAAAATGTTATTATACTTAATTGCTGTATCATTTTAGTAAGAAAATAGCTCTGTACAAGTTTAAACTGCGATTTTAGCTAACAAAATGTTGTAACATTACGCTGCGTGCTTAATACTGCTTATCGTTTCTGCTACTAAAAAATGCATCACGTTTTTGACTTAATTTCCGTTTTTCTTCCCCTCTCTCGCTCTCTTCTTGGCCTTACATTTTCTATTTTTATTTATTCTGAAATTGTCAGATGATACATGTTTTTTTTTTTTGAATATATCTCTTGCACAATTTGCAACTTATGCTAACTTCCTTTCTTGATATTAATTGACCTGTGTATTTATATCGAAAGAACTTATTTTCGAAGACTTTAAATTCATTTTATTATTTTCTTTCACTGAGTTAAAGGTAGAATAAAATTTAAAAAAACCTTTTCAATGAACCCAAACTACAGTCAAGTATCGATAATTTTGAATTGCTTTACTAAACCGAAAATAACTCATGCATTATTATTATTTATTTTAAATGCATCTAATGTTCTGATAGATGTTTTAACCTTTGTATTCAGTTATCCTAAAACATACGTGTTGGGATCACGAAAAACAGAATTCCTAAATATCTGTGAGAGGTCCCACAAACAATCACACTACCCACGGTTTTGAGAACCAACACATTCAATAAAGTTTTCTTGCTCTTCGCTCCCATTTGCTCCTTTTCTGGGAATCTACAGACTCCAAAAAAAAAAAAAAAAAAAAAATCTGGAACATAAAGAAATGGACTATTTTCGGATAACATTTCTGAGAAATGGTAACGGATTCCTTTTGTAATTCTTGGGAAAAACGATTAGAAACTTTTCTTAAAATACAAAAACCTAAAAAAAGTCAAGTATTTTTCTAAAGAAAATATTTTTAATTAAATTTATAATCTGTAAATAGTTGTTTCTCCATGTTTCAGTAACATAATCATTTCAGTTACTTTAATACATTACTTTTGTCCATATTTTATTGATGTGTAATGTTGAGCTGCAGCTAAAATTGCAGAAAGCTTTTCGAAAAGATATCTTGAATGTTTAGACAAAATCTGTGTAGATAATTGACTACTTTCCATTACAAGTCAAAGAAAAAATGAAAAACGAAATTATGAAAGAAGGCTTAATGCATGTTTAAAATATTGGGGAAAAAACATAAATAAATGAAATAATTAAATAAATATCTAAAATATAAAATTGGAAAGTAGGGATTTGAAATGTAAAACATGTGTGTCGGTCTATTTGACTGTCGGTTATATAGTCCAACTAATAATTTTGAGTGAATAGTCCGATTTGAATAAAATTTTTGTTCGGAAGATATTGGCGAGGACACCTTATTCATATACTTCCCTGGTTTTCCAAAGTAGATCAGATCATAAACTACGTTGAAGTAATGTTATTTTTACTACCTTTTACTTCAGGATGTTGCGTTTTAACCTGAAAGACCTCTATTTTCACAGCCGTAAGTCCTAAATGCGTACTTCCCAATGCAAACATGTTCAAAATCAGATGCAGAGTTATTGAAGATGCAGAAGTTATTGTGAAGCCAAAATAAAACTGAGTCAAGAAATACAAAATTTAACTTTTTATACGGGCCTTAAGTCCCCTAACTTATGTTTATTAAAATAATATCCATTGAAAGATATTACTAACACAAAAAAATTTGACACTTGTGCGACCAAACCTCAAGGAGATATTCGAGATTAAAGTTTCACCCATATAGAAAGACCCATATAGAAAGTGAGATAGGAATTTATCGCCCATTCAAAAGACTAACAGGTAGTCGAAGTAAAAAAAAAAAAAAAAAAAAAAACAGATTTAAAATTAAAATTATATTAATTTGAATTTTTGGCATCTTGAATTCAAATTCTGTTTTTCGCAATCACGAGCGTGTGTGTATGAATGCGCGTGTGTGTTTGTGTAGGCGCATGTGTCTGGGTGCGCGTGTGTGTGTGTATGTATGCATGTGTGTGCGTGTTGTGTATGCAGTGCTGTGTGTGTACGCGCGTGTGTGTGTGTGTAGGCGTTCGTGTGTGTGGGTATGTAGGCATATGTGTTTGTGTCTGTGTGCAGGCATGAGTGTATATATGTGTGTGTGTGTGTGTGAAGGAGTGTATGTTTGTGTCTGTGCGCAGGCTTGAGTGTGTATGTGTGTGTATGCGTGTGTATGCGTGTAGGATATGGACGCAACCTGGAGACGGTTTTCGCAAGAGGAGCAGCATTGTGAGGCCGGTCGACTCGACGGTGGTGCTGGCAGAGGGAGGTGGTGGGAAATTAAAACCATAGAACGCCAAAAACAGTCAAATGAGAGCAATAAGCAATAGTGATTGCTCAAAAAAAAACGGTTTTATATTTTTCATTGCTGTTCAAAAATAAATGCGAATGTTATGCCATGATACGCAAAAAGACGCTACAAAACTTCAATCAACTTGAAAAACCACACTCTATGCTCACATATAATTTTAAACCCTTGTTAACTGCTATATTTTCCCCCAAAAATGATGTTGAAGGTGAGTCTAAAGTGGTGTAAGTCAGAAAACGCTGCGTTTCATACCGCGGTGAACATTGGTCGTACTAATGTCAAACTGTTTTGTGTTGGAATTATTTTTCAATTCAGATTATTTCCCTGAATATAAGTTAGGGGACCTATGGCTCGTATAAAAAGTTAAATTTTGTATTTTTTTATTCATTTTTATTTTTGCTTCAAACTTTCAATATCTTAACCCTGTATCTGATTTTGAACGAATTGGAAGCATGCATCTAGAACTAAAGGTTGCGAAAACAAAGGTCTTGCAGGTTAAAACGGAAAACCCTGTATGCACTTTTATGCTTCTTCTGTAAAATTCAAAAATTCCGATTTGAGTCATTTTCCGAAATAGCAAATAACACGGTCTTAAGGATGTATTTAAAAATTTGCTTACAGTAAACAAAGGGCTATAGGAAGTTCTTTGACACGTATCTTAGGATCAACTGGGATCAAAAAGAAGAAATACTGCAATGTGCAAAATACGCTACAAACGTCGATTTTTGGTTAATTTCTTGTAACTTTGCGGCTTTATGCACGAACTAAAAACTGTAAAGAAACGTTAATATTTTCAAATATACATGAGAAAGTATTAAAAGAAAGCATTTAAGAGGTATTAGAACAAAAAACCTTCAAAATGGGTATTTTTATAAAACGCATTTTTTACAAATTTACGATTTTTTACCTTTTTTTAAAAAAATTGTGCTGCCAATACGCGATTTGAAGACATATTAAAAAAACATTTTTTTTAATTTATTTTCCCATATTTAGGACCGCAACACACAACTTTTTTTATATTGGAACTTGCTTCTAGAAAATATCCTTTTTTCTGCCCACCCTGGTGTACAAATTACCAAACATTACGAGTCATAAAAGAAAATAAAAAGAAAAATAACAAAAATAAATGAACAAAAAAATAAGCAGAAAATAAGTTTCCTGCTGAATTGATCTCTATACTAGAAAGATTAAAAGTACTTAAGTTTCAAATATGCAAGAGATAAGGAAGCAAATATTGCTAAAAAGTACTGAATAATTTAGGAAATGTTTGGAATGAAACTGAATTTGGGCATAAGATACTTTATTAAAATGCATACTTCCCGCCATTTAATTGGAGAAATTGTTTCGCTATATCTGTACTTTAACACAATGCAAATCATTTTTGAATAAAATTACGCAACTTCTTTGGTAATGCAACAATCTAAAGTTTTAAGCCACTTTGTTCGTTTCAAATCTCAATAACGTCATGAACGAAGCAGAAAATGTTTCAATGAATGCCAAATACTATTTACTATTTCAAATATTTATCTGAATAATTTGCTTCGAAGAAAGTATTTTTTATATCATCTTAAAACCTTACAATCAAGTTTCCAGTTTCTGCTGCTATAAAATTTCTAATACAATCCAGATTTTAAATCAAATTTGTGCATAAAAATAAAAAATTATAATAGAAACGCATTATGCACGCAGAAGAAAGTAATGAAATTAACGATACTTTATGAAATGTCGGTCTGCTTTAAAAAAAAAAGAAATGTATTTGAAAAGGGAAGCAAAGCAATGTTTTGTTCTTAATATTTTTAAGTTGAAATTATTTAAAGCATACATTGCGGGAGCAGTTTTAAATGCCTTATTCTTTTAGAATGCATATACTGTTAGGGAATAACCAGTTCATCACAACTTAATTTCGCTAAAATTTACATTTAAACTGAATGAAAAATAGTACAGCTAAATAAATATTTTTGAATTTGAAATGTTTGTAACCTAAACTGCGTAAATGTTTGAAGTGTTTTTTTCATATATTAAACACGTATTGCTAGATAACAATTAGTTCATTGAAATTTATTTAAACAATGATATATTTTTAAACTGAACGTAAAATAGTGCAGCAAAATAATGCCGATATTGCGATTTAATTGAAAATACGCAATAAATTATATAATCACGAGGATATTTGATGTTAAACACATGGGAATGCAAGTAATTAAATATTTTTAAAATGAAATTTGTTTGAAATGATGTCATATCGTTTTTCACTTCTGATGACATTTCTTTCTACAATTGTGTCAATGCAATGAATTTATTATAGTAAAATTCCTGTGGGTTTCTTCTTTAAAATATTGCCTTATTTTTTTCCAATTTTTCTTTTGCTAGGATATGGGGAGACTGGGTCCAGTTCATACAAGGGATTTCACCTGCTCACGCGGGAGAACTTGTTATGTTTTGTCTGTGAGTTATTCATAAAAACATTTTTATTTTTTCACAAAAGTAAATTTTTCTCTTTGCTGTCGTTTTAGGTCTTTTACAGATTATATCAAATTTAGTAAGATGCTACTGTATCCCTAGACTAGGAGACATGATTTTACCTATGTGAAGTTTTTTATATTTTAAACATCTTTTTTATAGTTTTTTTAATTAGCGTAATATCGTTGTTTGGGTCAAATTGATGCGTGTAACAAATTTGCTCCTATTTTTTAAGAGTTTTTTTTTCTTTTTCCATAAATGGTTAAAAATAACCCAAACCCTCTCTAAGAAACGAAATTCATCTTGAAACAACTGAAGTAGTGAGAAATAAATGGATGTGAGTGCCAAAATTAAAAATTTGAAGATAACCAGTACAAGTGGTGGGTAAACCACTCCTCTGTTTAGTGGTAAGAGATAGTACTAGTGAGATAGTACTGCTATACAACGTGATTTAGAAAAAAAATTCATTGAAAATCTGTTAAATACCTAAACTTTATACGCGTACTACTCGAAACTTGAAAATTTCCACTTACACCCCCTTTGCTTATCACTGCCACTACTGAAAAACATGTTTTGCAGAAGATATACCCGGTAATTTTTGTACTAGATTTTGCTACTGACTTCGTTCACGCTCATGTAGATTTTGTCAATCAATTCAGGTTAACGGTCAACAAAGGTAGAGATTAAATAGTTACAATGAAAAAGCTGCACAATATAAATCAGAAATACGTATAGGAATGTAAAAGTGCTTAGCGAGGACAATTCTTAAAAATCTCCATTAGAATAAGTTCAAGAGTGCTTAAAATACGTCGTCATTTCCCTTCGAATCCTGATCCCCGTCAACATGCCTGGCAATGTCACTAAGCGGCACATTCGGCCGGGGGTGTTTATTGCACAGCATCCTGATGGGTATTGGAGAAAGAAGCTGAGATCACGTGACGCTCGTCCCTCCTAATCAAGTCGGGGAAAAAATATACCTGAGATTGCCATTAAAGCAGCGGTGCTATAATAGTGGCACCAGTCTCTACAATGCTTGATCGGAATGCAATTCCTAAAAAGCATCTTTAGAGTGAGAACATCAGTCCCTTGAAATTCCCATCAGAAGGAAAGCCAACAGTTTCTATTCAACGTAAACGTAAAACGTTATAGACCCCCCCCCCCACCCTCTACCCCACCTTAAGACACCAAAAAAATCAGGGTGAACGCAAAAGCTTCTGAAAATTACCGTTTGAATGGGCCACTGCTACACAAACTTGCCCATTGACTTGACTTGACTTGATTCTCTTAACGCATAGGGAAACATGAAGCCAGACGGAAGCGTCGCATTCCGTCCAGCCTGGTGTAATGCCGCCTCCCTGGCATGCACATAAGAAAAAAAAACATTATCTTTTAAAGTCCTACACACATAATTCGAATACTAAATACAGTGACGTTAGAAGTTCGGTTAAAATGTAAAATAATTAGCCAAATAAACAGAATCAATAGTTGGTAAACATTAACGGTCACATTAAAATGTAAAGATAGAAAAGGAGTAGTAAATGTAGGGAGAACGTAAAAGTATTTTTCGCATTTTTTCCAACGTATAAAGTAAGACATATCCAATCAAGTGTAATAATCAACTACAGTCGAACCTGTCTATCTCGAATTTCACGGGAAGGAAAAAAAAATCGAGAAAAAGAGGTTTCGAGATACGGAGGTTTTGAGAAACTTGTTGAAATTTGGAATCTGATGATGGAAATTTGAATTTTATACCAAAGACTACACATGCGAAAGATTGAAATTCTTCCTTATTGTTAGGCATTTATTCTACTATTTTATACTAAGCACTTTATTGCAAGCAAAATAGTCTTTTATTGTTTTTCGGTGCCTGACTTTTTTAGATTCAACTATCCTCTTGAGGTTGGCAATGGCTGAAAACCCATCTTGGTCTATACATACTTAACTTTGGCGGCAATTTCATTTTTCTTCATTAATGGATTCCCGTCCAAAAATTCTAGAATTTTCACTTTTTCATCATTTGAAAAAATCCTTAGCTTTCTTTTCACGCCTATCATCTCTGTTCTCCACGCAATCACAACTTCAAGCCAGATATCACTCATGGAACAGTACCTAAACCAGATAGTGAAACGGGTTTTAATTTTAATGACCTTTATTAACCACGAGCTTGAAAAAAGTCACCCCACATGTCAAATCTGTCAAGCCCAGCCCTCTCCTCATTGTCCCATTCTCTGCCCTCTGCTCTGCTTCCGAGAAAGCGCTCGAAATGACTGTCCTTTCGTCAGTCTTCCTGGAAAAATAATACCTGGGCGCATTTCTCCCTTTTTTACACTGACCTCTCTGCCCTTGAGGACAATGCTACTGTTTCTGTGTTTAAGGAAAGTTGTTTGTTGTTTTAAAAATTGCTAGGCTTCGAATTCAAAAATGTCAGCATTGCTGGAATTCGAGATATAGAAGTATTCAGGATTTTTTTCGAGATAAACATTGAAAATACATTGAATTTTGGCTGAAAATGCAGGGGAATTCAAAAATTTCGAGATAGACAGGTTTTCGAGAAAAGCAGGTTCGAGATAGACAGGTTCGTTATGTTCTGGTCATCTTGAAATTTTCTTTTATAAATTATATACATTATGAATTTATATTTATATTCTTATATATATATATATATATATATATATATATATATATATATATATATATGAATTTACGTATCTTACTTAAAACCAAAACTCACACATTTTAGAAACTGAGTGGCAATTCAATTTTGAAGAATTCTCCTACCCGAGTTTTTTTAGAAGAATAAGATTTTAAAATGGATTTTAAATAGTGTTAATAATTGGCACACATTTGCTTTTCTCCATAAGCCCGTTCATGTAAAATCAATTTTTAACCCCTAAATCGACTATACATGAAAAAATATGCCTTAGCCCTGGCTACAGGGCGGTAACTTACTGAAAACAAATCTATACCTATTGTTCTAAATATTGGGTGATTGGATACTTTTTCTTTGTTTGTAAGAGTTAATAGTATAAAATTTCGATATTTTAAAATATTCGTTACTGAAGAGTCACATTTTGTTACCAGTATTAGTTAAAGCATTAAGTATATATATATAATACATATAATCAGTGTTTCTGCAACGAGTTGAAAAAAGTAGTAGTAATGAATTCAAAAAGAAAACCTAAATCCCGAATAAATATTTAAAAAAAATCCAAATTGAAAAAGCGTATCATTTAGTTTTTATTCAAAAAAAAAAAAAAGAAACCCAAAACGTTGAGTATACACAACATTTGCATTTTCCGTTTCCCAAGCACTAAAAGGCAAAAATAAGCTTTGTGTATCTTTAGAAAACTCTAAAAAACTTGGATGCAAAAAAGATGTTAAACGTGGATTTGCTTTAAAGTCAAACTCATTTTTATTTTCCTCATTTTCAGAAAATTTTCACTTAGGAGAGCAAGAACAAAGAAAATATGAAAATAAAAACTTCCGTCTGACAAAAGTGAGTCGCTTTTTAAATGCTTCGATGTAAAATCAGCTCTTTTTTTTTTACATTTTTTTATGAATTGAAACTGTAAATTATGTTTTGTAATTAAATCACGCGTGACTTTTTTCTGCAGGTGAGTGTTTAAATTCAACAAAGATGAGAATTTTTCTTTTCTTTTCTTTCTATTTTACTTTTTCTTTTTTCCTTTTTAGATAAAAAAAAAACTGATTAGCTTTTCTTATGCAAAGTGCGTATGCACACAGTAACTTTAATACTCAAATAACAACTGAGACCACTTAGAATTTTGAATCAAAGTAATCCATTAGTAAATTATTTGCTACGATAACTTGATCACTGTGAAAGCAAATTTTACTTTTATTTAAAAAGTAATTTAATGGTTATATACATTTTAAAAGATTCAACATACCGGTTTATGTTAGCTGGTGACTGCTTCGTTTTCAGCTAAAAACTCGAATTTTAACACCCATCATTGTGTTTAAAATAAATGCATTTTATCGATCATGTAAATCCAGACAATGTTAGAGAAAAACTGAGAAAAGGTTTTGCTATGATATGATTTAAAAAGATGCAGATTAGATAAACGTGCAAATAAAACACATTTAAAAAAAATGGAGAAAACTTTGCAAACAGCTGTTTTTAAGCTATCAAAAAAAGCAGCTCCATTAGTCCCTAAAAGATAAATTGACGATGACCCAAACCTTTAATTACGTTGCCTCATAATCACTTTTATATATATATATATATATATATATATATATATATATATGTGTGTGTGTGTGTGTAATATGAAAAATCCTTTGCTAGGCCTTTTCCATATTAAGTTCTGTTCACTTATATGTCAGCTCGTATGTGTCACAGACATTATTTATTACACACTTAAATGCTTCTCATACCATATATGGTTATGTTCTGGGCTCAGATGAGATTCCCCTCAAAGTACCTACCAGACACTTTTTTTCCCTCCAGACTTAAGCCAGCCTCTGTCTGCGGTGCAAAGCCCAATAATATTTCGTTATTGCAATCTGCTCCTCCTATATAGATCACGTGCGATCACATGATCGAGGGATAATTATCTGTAATCTTTTAATGATATTCCCTATATAAAAATCGTGGCACAGCTAAACAATTTGGTTAGTTAAGAGAAGTTCCTGCTGTTATATTCCATGTAAAAATAAAGATGTGATTTGTGAATGTAGCTTTGTCCTCTTCCTACGTGGTGGATTATCACGGCACAACACTGCAACTTGCGAAAACCAAGATTCGTAATAAGAACCGAGCGGCGGTTCTTACATATATATATATATATATATATATATATATATATATATATATATATATATATATATATATATATATATATATATATATATATATATATATATATATATATATATATATATATATATATATATATATATATATATATATATATATATATATGTGTGTGTGTGTGTGTGTGTGTGTGTGTGTGTGTATATATATATATATATATATATATATATACACATATATACAGGGTGTTTGATTTTAACCTGCAAGACCTTTATTTTCGCAACCGTTACTTCTAGATGTATACTTCCAATTACAAAAATATTCAAAATCAGATGTAGAGTTAAGATATTGAACGATTGAAGCAAAAATAAAAATTAGTTAAAAAATAAAAAATAATAATTTGAATTTTGACCTCTAGAATTCAAATTATGCTTTTCGCAATCACGAGTGCGTGTGTGTGTGTATGTAGGCGTGTGTGTTTACATACGTGGGGGGGGGGGTATGTGTGTTGTGTGTAGGGGGTATGTGTATGTGTGTGTAGGCATGTGTGTTTGTGTATGTGTGCAGGTTTGAGTGTGTGGGTAGTTGTGTGTATGAGTGTTTGTGTGTGGGATGGAATGTGTATGTGTGTGTAGGCATATGTGTTTGTGTCTGTGTGCAGGCATGAGTGTGTGAGTAGTTGTGTGTAGGTGTGTGTTTATGTGCAGGTGTCTGTATGTATGCGTGTGTGTATAAACATATATACATATATCTAATTTTTTAATGTTTCTTTACTTCACTAATTAAAACAAGTGATGTCCTTGCTTGTTCTCAGGATTTATGACGTATCACTTAGGTTAACTCTGGAACATTAAAGATTATTTGCCAAAAAAAAGGCTAAGCTAAGCAGGAACTCAATAGAAATTTTATGAATCGCTAAAACATCGCTCGTATTAAGCGGGGTTTTCTCATTTAAAGCGAGGTATTCTCCCACAGATTTCCCATTAAACCAAACAGGTACTTCCAATTTCCTCGCTAAATCCGGATTCTCGTTAAATCAGCGCTCGTTATAAGCAAGTTTGGCTGTACTCTTTCCAATTTGTTCCTAAAAATTGCTGTTATAGAAAGTACTAAAACAAAAATCCATAGATAAATATGTAAATGTAACGAAAACTGAAAATACAAAGGTAACAAGTAAAAAATGAATGAATGGCATCAATTTCAAAACTTGCCCTCTGAGGATAGTATTTTTCAAAATCAAAGAATTTTTTTAAAATCGTAAATAAACTTTCACTGAAACGTCAAACTTTAAAAGATGATTAGACACATACCTAAATCCTTTTCCTCCCTTAAAAGTGGGGCACAACATTTAGAATAAGTATTGGTTAAATCCATTTTCATATCAAAAATTTTAGTTGTGCTGTAAAAACACCAAAAAATCCTTACAGAAAGAAGAAAATATATGTTTTTTATGTCTCGTGTGTCAGAGTAAGTAGCATAACTTGTTCTGTGTAGAGCTAATCGTTGTGGTACTGGAATAGGCTGCCGCGGTGAAGGTGTTGGACTCGTAACAGAAGAGTCCCGTGTTCAAAGATTCTCCGTGTTTGTTAATGATGACTGGGGCACGATAAATATGTCGTTGTCGTAAATCCTTCTAAGTGAGTCAGTACTTGTGGGAGTGTTGGAACAGGAATTGCTCGGCATCTTGTTCGGATCAAAAAAAAAAAAAAAACACAGTTGTCTTCAGAGTCTCGTCCAACCGATTAAAAAACAAATTGTGGTAGGTACTCAAAATACTGAACTGGGCACTAAACTTTGAAAAACGTGTTATTTTTTCAGACGAAGGAAACATTTGCGTCAAATTTTCTTATTGATAATCCTTTTTTTTTTTGTTATATTTTTCCAAAAAAAAACAAATAACTTGATTTCAATCTACAGTAATAGTATAGTGCTAATCCTTTTTACTCAATATATTTAAGCATTTAAAATTTTCAACATCACTCTCGGATATACTCCATACATAATAAATTTTTCACTTCTGTAAAATCTTTCTAGTGAATCAGGCTTTAAAAAGAAAGAACACAACAACTTTATTTTTCTTCCAACAAAACACACAACTCGCTCGTCTATCATTGTTCTCATCTGATTAAGCCTTCATTACCTTTTTGCTCAAACGAAAGTAAATTACAAGCTATCGCTAATGATCACTGACTTAAACCCCTCGGGATTTTTAATGAAGAGAAATTTGCTCGTTAACCTTGTTTTAAAAGATACACATTTTTGAAAAGAATTATGTCGGCTCTGAAGTTTTAGTGTTGTCAATTAAAAAACTGTTTATTTAAGCCTTAGTTTCAAAAATAAGTTTACTGAAATTTTGCTAAAATGGTGGATCAGTTGCGTTGAGTGGTCCTGAATATGAACTATTCATGAACTGAATGAAAGAAAGAAGAAATGATAAACCAGTGTCTTTACAAGATTGTGCTATTAGCTGGTTTAAGTTTCTCGTTAATCTTAACTAATTATAAATTAAAAAAGTTTTTTTTCTGCAAAACAAACAGTATAAATACAATTTCACTTCCTCTAAAGTAACGATAATTTTTCAACTTTAATGCATTCTTTTAGAAAACACGCCTATTTATAGCCTTTGAAGCCAAGTTAAAAGTAAATATATATGCGTAAGAAAGAAAATTAGAATATATGCGTAAAAATGTGTCATTTTAGCTAATAGATCGAGCAATGTAAGAATTGTAGTGCAACAGCGTGAGAAAACAGAGCTTCAAACTGTACATTGCTCAATCCATTGGTGTGACAATTCTACGCCCATATATATTTTCTCTTTATTACCAGAATTCTAAATTTTGGATTTCAGCTGTTATGTTTTCTAATATTAGGGAGCATTTTGTATCATAATATAAAGTGTCAACTCATAAAAAGATAATAAATAAATAAGTACCTTTATGCGGAAAAGGAAACGGTGATCAACAACGTTTTGACCCCCTAAATTACCAGATTACTGCGTACACATGTTTCGAGGTTTCAGGGAACCTCTTTTTTAAGGCAAATAGTGAGCTTTTCGATGAAAAGAAGGCATCTTTTACTGGATGTCTTTTCATCCGAAAGCTCACTATTTGCAATGTGAAAGAGGTTCCCCGAAAAATCGAAACACGTATATGCAGTAATTTGCTGCGTCAAAACGTTGTTAATCACCATTTATTTATAATAAGATATTTCACTTGGAATAAAATTATTTGTACGTGTTGTGCTGGCTCATATTATTATTTTTAAATACAACACAAGTTTACAGAACGATTTTACTTTATTATATGAAACACAATAGATCCTTATATTTGAATTAATAAGAACTTAAAGCCAAAGTTGAAAAGTCCGAGAATAAAATAAAAATATATGCGTAAAATTGTCAAACCCAAGCAAATGGATTGAGCAATGTACGAATTGCAGATAAATATACGAGAATAAAAAACAGAGCTTCAATTCACACATTGTTAAGAAAAATGTAAATGAGGGGTATGTAACAAAATCTCTGCTGATTTAGGTTGTTGTCAGGAAGAGTAAATTCGATTAATCAATGATATGAATGCAGCCAATATCCAACAAAAAAGTTGGTTGAAGTAATTTAATCTCATGTAAGCATCAAGAGTAAGAACATATCGGAAATTTTTAAAAAATGTATAAGCGAAGAGTAAAGACGTAAAATATTTATTTAAAAAAAAGTTAGTAGTTTAAGAGACTAACAATGTAGAATAATGATTAACTCATAAAAACAAATACAATTAAAAAAAAATTAAAAACTTTCGAAAATTTTCAAAAATAATCTGAATTTTGAAATTTTTAATTCAAATTATGTGTTTCGCAATCACGAGTTGCGACAGGACTCTTCTCATTGGTTACTACGTCACTCGCTTGTTTCTAGGAACGGTTCCTGTCCCTCCTCTTGGGCGGTTACGTGTGTATAGTTGTGTATGTGTAAGCTTGTGTGTGTTTGTACACTTGTGTGTATGCACGCTGGCGTGTGTCTAGGACATGGACGCCACCGAACGGGAGTAGCGGCTACTGCGGGATAGTGTTCAGGACCAGAGGAGCCGCGAATGCAGCGGACGATGGCGTTGAAAAAGGAACCGGACATCAAGGACGGTCAAATGAAAACATTAGCGATCGTGATTGCTCAAAAAAATCCATAGTACTTTTTTAGAAATATGTAAAATTTTACGCGGTGAAAAAGAAGTCGTTCAATTTTTATTTGACGGTACTCAATGAGAATACACGATGACTAGTACAATTGTTTTTTAAATTAAGTTCATACCTTATATTATGAAACTTAATTGTTAATTATAATCGATTATATAACAATTAAAAGACAAACTGTATAAGTCCAGCAATAAGTTGAAAATATATGAGCGAAAATACTCCAGTTGAGCAAATGGATTAAGCATTTTATGAATTATGGATAAATATACAATAATCTGAAAAAAAAGCGTCAATTCATACATTGCTAAGAAAAACTGATATACTAGAAAAACAGAACTGAGATGGATGTAACAAATCCCTGTTGATTTAGTTTGCTGTCTGGAAGAGTAAATTCAATTAATCAATGATATCAATGCAGCCAATGTCCAAAAAAAAGTGGTTGGCCAAAGTAATTTAATCTCATGAAAGTATCAAGAGTAAGAAGAACATGAGAAACGAAAAAAAAGTATATACGAAGAGGAAAAAACGTAAATCATTCATTTCAAAAAAAAAATAGTTTAGGAGAGCAAAAATGTAGAATAATGATTAAGTCACAAAATTCATTTTTTCCTTGGTACATTTTTTTTTCTTTTATAGAAAAATTTAACATGTTTAAAAAAAACTGTCGCTCAAATTTTGTTTGAGGGTACTTAGTGAAAGTTTACGTTAACTATTCTTTCTAAGCAAAATATTTAGCATGTTTCCCAATTTAAAGGATAATTTTAAGAGTTTAAACCAGAAAGTGAAGTATAACTGGAATTGAGCTTTTTTTTTTTTTTTTAACCACAAATTTTTTTTGGGTGGGATTTTGCAGCCTCAAATCGAACTACCTATACAATTTACTGTATTGGAATCTTGTCATATGCTTCCCCTCTGAAGTTGTACGTTTTTACAGTACATTATAGTGAGATTAATATTTGGGGAAAAGAGACACATCTGAACACTGACTGTTTTAGTACGATGACTTTAAGCATACAATGACTAAATCTGTGTTAGTAATGGCAATGCCAGTCTATGGCAAAAATTATAGAGCAATGGTCTATTTTGTGGTTCTGTGGTGACAAATTCCTTGTTTGATCAGTTGTTGTATGAAGTTTCATCCCAGTCTTCTTTTTATGAAAACGCATTTTAAACTAACTAATTACATAAATGTAGCAATTGCAATCATCGTATGAACATTCTGGAAAATTTTTGATAATGTTTAATTTATTTAAGGAATTAAAAAAATATATATTTTCGGAATTTGTTCCTATGGTACACAATGGGGCACATGGTGCACGTGTGAGCAGGTCCTATATCGTCATCATAATACTGTCAGCTTTCAATAACTCATTCGAGTAAGTTCCAACCTTCTGAAGAAAAAGTTTTATTTTATTTTTCAGGAATAGTTCAAATTCTATAGACTATAACACTTATACTTGTAGTTTAGATAAAGTAAATTATTAGTAGGGGAATGTGGGGAAAAGTGAAAATTGGCTAAGATAATTAATTTTTTTCAAAATGAATAATTTGAAAAAAATTTCTGAAAATTACGGTACAAAAAAAATAACAATATATTTTATTATATAACTTGCATTGAAAGATTATTTTTTTATTTTGACAGTAATTTTGAACCTCCAAGAAAAGGTGGAGATTTTTGGCTTCTTTTTGTGTTTTTTCGCTTAGTGAGCTAAAAAGTGAGAAAAAATAAATCTGTTAGTAAAATAGTGAATGAATAAGGAAATAAGTGAATGAATGAATAAATAAGAAAATTATTAAATGACAGAATGTAGAGGAATGAATTAACAAATGAATACTCAGTTACCGCCCTACAGCCAGGGCTAAGGCAGAAATATATGAAATACACCGCCAGCTCAGTCAATTCCAGCCGAGGACAGCAGTTTCGTGCTTATTAGCACTCATTAGCCTGCCATAGGAGTGACTGAGCTGGAGGTGGAAAACCTCTTAAGGAAGCCAAGAGTGCCGAACAAACTGGCAGCTAATACAGAATTAGCACTGACCAGACGAGTGACCGAAGCAAGGTTCGGTTTAACTCGAATTTTGAAGGCAAGGCAAGTATACCCAGTAAGTTACGGCCCTACAGCCAGGGCACCGAACCATTGCTTCGGTCACTCGTCTGGTCAGTGCTAATTATGTGTTAGCTACCAGTTTCTTTGGCACTCTTTGCTTCCTTAATAGGTTTTCCACCTCCAGCTCAGTCACTCCTATGACAGGCTGATGAGTGCTTATAAGCACGAAACTGCAGTCCTCGGCTGGAATTGACTGAGCTGGCGGTGTATTTCATGTAATAAATGAATACTTAAGTGCATTGATAAAAGATTGAAAAAGTAAATAAAATGAAATATTTCATTTTGCCCCATCCACATTGCCCCGCATGCTCATGATTAACTCTGAAAAGAATTAAAATACAAATAAACTTTCTTTTAGACGAATAAATAATGCACTGAATATTAGGAGGTTTCAATTAATATTTAAATTGTTAATAACAACAACTTTATGATTTAATACTAACAAAAATCATTTTTGACTCACAACAAAATATTACAATACGAGTATGAATTTTAGAAAATTACTTATATCATCACATTCTTTGATTTTCACAGGTAATATTTTCTGGTAAAATTTTACCAGATAGATGGCGCTAAAAGCAGAGTAAATATTTCTCCATTGCATTTTGCCCTACTATTTCACTATGCCCCACATTCCTCTACTACTTAAACATATCTTTACGGAGAATAAACTTCCTAAGATACTTTGAAAAAGGAAGTTATTTTTGATTGTTTAGATTTCTTATCGCATCCTAAAATGTCATGAAGGTTGTGTGTCGTATTTCCAATTTCTTGTTTCTTGATTTCAGTTCTAAATACATTTTTGTTCTAAAAGAAGATTATTTGAGTCATCCAGAAAATAAAGGCCAATTTTTGCCGAATTAAGTCTCCTAAAGATTAACTAGCAATAAAATTTTAGGTCGCAAGCCACGGCAAAATCAGCCCAATTTGCTACTTCTGACGTAATATTACAATATTGTGTGCATTGAAGGAGCACTATTGTAAATTAATTATACCCCTCACAGAAGTTGATAAGAGAAGCAAGGGGTTAAAGGGTTAAAAACATATTTTTTCCCTTTTTTCCTGCATTCTTATGCTTAAAATTGAGACGAAACTCTGGTAAAAAATTCTTTTTATGAAGAGTACATTCGAGATATAGGTACAACTTTGTATGGAATAGTACTTTTGGGGCAACTTACTTTTTGGGCCCGAATAAAAACTTAGAGATAAAGGAATATTCAAGTTATTATGCTTCGAGTTATCGAGAGTCGACTGTATTAATACTAGTAAAGGAATATAATAGAAAAAATGTAAGCATTTATAATTTTTAGAGGAAAAGGTGTAAAAATCGGCTAATGAGTAAATATGGGCATCCCTCGGTAATGGCTATGGGGGGTACTAAAAACTGGCGGCAAGAACTGCACCTGTTGCTATTTACTAGTACAAGACAGCAGATAATTGTTTGAAAAACTCTTTCGAGTAGTGTCTGAGCAGAGTGAGTAGTTGTAACTTTTTTTTCTGGACTAGTAGCTTTTAAGAAGCATAAAAAAACGTTTTATTTTCATGTCTCTATGTTTACTTAAAAACAATTTCGCAGTCATATCCGGATAGCTGAGATCTTAAGCTACTTTTTAAAGCACACTTTTAGTCATGCATGGTTTTACGTTTCACTTGATAGTGCCATTTGTGGGCACACTTAGATTGAGCCGAGGATAAAAGAGCCAGTCATGTTTGCAATTTCTGTAAATATTTTTTTTTCTCTGTTATAAATAAATCATGTTTTCAAAATATTTTTGTTGACTTTTTATGGAGAGGGCCCAGGAGGATCTTTTTTTCAAAGCTTTTTATAAATCGTCGTTTTTGAAATGAAATCATTGATATAAATCATTGTTTTGAATTCTCGAATTTAGGGTACTTTTTATAGTTGTTAATAAAAGACAAAAATCTAGAACTTTACTAATTGAAAAGAACTTTAAACAAAATATTAAAGAGGGTGCCCATATTTACACCTTTTCCTTTTTTTTCTACAGTCAATTCATAAATGTTCCTCTAATTATTTTTTTTACTATTTATTATGTATTTATATGTTTGTTTTTAATCATTATTTTGTTTGAGTTACAAAACAGTTGGCCAAGTATTTAGCATTATAAAACAGGTACAGGAACTTAAAAGAAGCAAAATATTTAACTTTAATTAAAAACTTAACGCTAGAATTTCGGAAGGTGCCATTTTGACCTGAAGCCCAATTTTTTGCTAATTGTTTCTCTACATTTTCACCGATAGGTACATCATTTTTTTCTTGACTTTTCCTAAGTTATTGTTCTGTTTGATAGTACATTAATCAATCTTTACTAAACACCGGATCCAACTTTTATAATTATACTTTAGCTATAAATAACAAATATACTATTTATGTCACTGAGTACTCTAGTATGCATCCTATGTTTCTTAGGAATCTGGAATTTTTTTCCTGACGACCTTTAATTCAATTCGACTTTGTTTAATGATCCGCATTTTGTGTTAATTTTTTTATTATTTTTGAAGTTTTTCCTAAATATATCCATTTATTTGTGTTGGTACTTATTATTTATTGTCTCCAATCCAGTAAATATAAATTTATTCAACAATAAAACTTCATTTTAACTAAGATGTATGACAATAAAAAGGACAATTAGGCAACAGCTATCAACTTATTTCTCTCCAATAAATATTTTTACCAATATTCACTACACACGAGACCAACACTTTATAATGACATTGTATCTATAAATAACAAAAGAACTAATTATGCCTTTGGGTTTCCTAGTAGCACTCGATCTTTCGCCGTCTACATTATTACAAAGAAAATAAACTTTTGTTTTCTTTGCTTGGTGGGAAATTGAGGATACCCAATGAAACTTGTTGCTAACCAAATTATTCCTCGAGTATGATCGTAAAATTTTGCAAAAAAACTTAAATTTCTAAGAAATATTTCTTTACTTGCATTCCTTAAAATAAAATTAATAGTAAGAAAATGCCTAATAGTTGCTCCTTTTAACTATAAAATATGTTGACTGATCATGCTTCATTTGTTTTCATCATGATGTTGGTTTCTTGTCTTTATGCATTTACAGTCAAAGTTTTGAGATTAAGTTAGATAAAATGTTTTTGTTTCTGAGTACAAAAATTGTTTACCTGAACGAAAACATCTACAGCGGCTGAATTTACTTTTTTTAAGAGTATTAAGTTCAGCCGTTCGCAACCTTTTAGTAATCGCGAATCAGTTCTCAAAAAAATTTTTCATCGTATACCGTCTTTTGCCCGCACAAATAACAGGAAAAGTTATAATGCGTTTTGAGATAGGTAAGTGTGCCAAAGCCGGCAAATGTTCTTCAAGTAGACTTATTACACAATTGTTTTTTTTTTCTTTTTTGAATCACATAACGATGATACTGCATGTAAAACACCTACCACAAAAATGTCTAAACTTAGGAAGGAATAGATCAAATTTCTTAGTAAGAATGAATGTTGTTTTTCGTGTATTTAAATTCTCTCAGAACTTTGAGT
Organism: Uloborus diversus; assembly: GCF_026930045.1. NCBI lineage: Eukaryota > Metazoa > Arthropoda > Arachnida > Araneae > Uloboridae > Uloborus > Uloborus diversus. The sequence continues at coordinate 37,925,047 of NC_072736.1, forward strand.
GAAGAAGCGATTTCTGAAAGTATATTTCTTTCTCCCTCACCACATTCTCTTTAATTCATAGTAACTTTAATAAATTTAACAGATCAATAATTTTACGTTGTTCAAATGGTAACCATATGCATGTTCCAAAGATGGCCAAATTAAGAAAAAGTATGTAAACTATAAGGTCGTTTTCAAGGTTCCATTGCATTATATTATTTTCTAACATTACATATTGTTCTGCTATCATTTTTTATATTTTTTTCTAGAACAAGTGATGTCATGACAGCGTTGGATCAAAAAGATGTTTATTGTAATTGTTTCTTGTAGTTTTTTTTTCTTTTAGTTTGTCACTGTATTACACTTTTAGATGCAAAAACAGTCAGCTAATAATATTTTATATCGACAAAAGCCTACTTTTGTCGAATGTCTTTTCATCAATAAGCTCATTACTTTTTGCATTTAAAAATGCGTTCCCTGTAACGCCGAAACACGTGTCTGCAGTAATCTGCGAATTTGTGCTCTTCTGACGTTGTTATTTCTTACTTTACTGTTCGGAACAAAGGTATTTATTTACCTCATCATATATATATATTATTTACTATAGGTGAAAATATTTAAAGTGTTTCCCTGCTTATTACAAGATACTATTAGTATTAAAAGAGTGTAAAAGGAAGTCATGTGATGCACACATTAGCTCGTTTTTAATAATAACCTATACCTCAGGATTATATAAAATAAACTACTCACTGTCTCAAAGCAATCATGTTTATTTTAAAAATAAGCTAGTCAGGGAAAAAAATTATTTCGCAGTACAACATTGAAGCTAAAAATTTAAAGTTCATCGAAAATTTAAATTGCTCATGCTGCATAAAGCATAGTAATAATAACCTTAACACAACAATTGTTCTAATCCCGTCTGTCATGGCTTCAATGCTTCAACTGGTGAAATTTATTACTAACTCTTTTGGCTGAACTATTCCGCATGTCATCTGCGACATATTGTATTCCCTCTTCGCCTAATTCAACTTCCACAAACAATTCATCTTTTAAAGCACTTCGAGCGCAAGATTTGTCTTGAGATGAACAGAAATTTTGCTCTAAATCGATTGAGAATTCCACTGGTTCGGTTTATTTCATAAAATTGGTGGGCATATGCTTCTGGGGAGAAAAAATAAAATAGTAATATCAAACCAAAGTATCTAATGGGATAAAAAGCTTCTTAGAAAACAATTTATGTATATGTTCATGCCCGTCATTTCACTTAATTAATTAAAAAATAAAAAAACACGTTTTTATACGAAATGAAATCATACTTGTCACATTTAATCATATAGTTTTATGTTCTTAAAAAACTTCCATAAATGAAAATCTAATTAAACTCGCATGTACTGCAAAATCTTGAGATTGGAATTCTTAAAGAGATAAAAGTTCTTACAACCGTTCTTCAAAAAATTTTTAAAATCTTCTATATGCAATTGTCAAATCAATTACTGGTTTTCAGAAATAGATTTTCATTGTATTTCATTTCTAAATACGTCTTGCTAAAGTTTAAAAGGGTAGTTCTATAAATTGTAGTACTTAACACACAACAGTGCCTTGGGTATTGTTTAAATTTTCTATTTTTGGCAGTTCTAACCCTAATTATTAGCGGTATGAAATCATAACTGAAGGAATATGACCGCTTCCGACGAAAGCTGATGCAATACAAAACATAGCTAAACAAAACTATGTTGCAAATCCCACAGAATGTATCATCCACGTACAGAGAATAATTGCGTAGTTCAAACAAATATTTAAAACACCGCAATATTTTTTGTTACATACATCAATCAGGTAACTTACTTAAAAGTTTTTAAACGTTTCTCATAAAGCTTTTAGCTAGTTATTCCTCACATTTTTCTTTAGCAATTTTAGCGTTTCGATTATTTTTAACTTTACTTGCGAAATGGCTTTTGGTTCGACTACGCTGTTTAAAAGCAAGTACATTTAAAACATAATCATGGAGTTTTAATGTCTTACCAACAAATATTTTTCAAATTTCTGCCCAATCAAGATCAAATTTTGAGATTTTGTGCTTTGAAAAGCAATCAGCACTGTACTAATGGCAAATTGATCAAAAACTTGATCATCATAGTTATTTCCTGATAAAGTTTTAAACAACACATTTATGTGCCTCAGAGCTAGAGTTAAGTTTTAAAAAAATACAAATTTTCTGTTTACAGTGCTGGCCAAATTATTAGTCTAAGACTGTTTTAAAAATGAATTCTTTATTGATTATATAACTATAGACACATTAACGAACAGTGAAATAATTGTCTAATATTTTGGTATGAATTTCCTTGTTCTTGATTAGCATTTTAAGTCATTTTGGCATACTTTTCACAAGGTTTACACCATTTCTTAACTTTTTAAAAAATGAGGTAAACAACTGTTTGTACTCACTATTATGTATTCTCACTAATTACCTAAAACTAACTTTAAATATAACAGAACACACTAATAAAAAGAACTAGTAAACTGTTTAAGCTGATTGAGGTTATGTTCCTGGTACGTAGATAAACAAAGAACATTAACAAAGCAGACAGTGCTGCTACCTGCAAACAATAAATTATGCTAAAATAACGTAATAATCAGTGTACAGTATGTACTGTACTTTAACAGTAAAATAAATAGTATTTTAGTGCAAATAGTGTCCGAAAAACAAAACAAAACGCTTTAGTCTAGTAAATTGGACAGCACTCTATTAGTGCATTGTATGTAGAATCTTATTCCGCATCGAGCCATGTAAACGCAATTTTAAAAATAAAAAAAAAATCTTTGTTATTATTTACCAGTATAAAAGAGCGTACATCTCATCTTTTGCATGTGACAGACAAACGTTTTTCATCTCTCTCTCTTAAGTCGCGATTATGTGACTTACGTTGTTTTGGACTTGAGGTACAGATTTATCTTTTCTCTTTTTTTTCGTACTCTAAACGTATTCATAAGATATGCTACTTTTTAGACCTATTTACTAGCCCAAAGTTTGAAACAGGAATCAAATGCATAAAAAATAAAATATTGAAAACCTTTTTTATTACTGGAAAACGAACGAAAATCAATTTTATCGCTGGTGTTGTTTGGATTTTTTTAAACATTAAATTTCTTGACATCGTGAATTATAACAATTTTATTTAATACAGGATTAGCATAAAAGTATATCTCATTTCTCAAAATTTATATTTGATAAACCATTACACTTAGTACTATACATAAAAATAAAGGTAAACTGTCCAAGTTTCTTTTCACTCACAAATGTTCGCTGTGTGCGCCTTTCGTAACGTGAAACACGTCTAACAAACACATTTTTTGCAGTGTTTCACTGTCATTTTTTCGTAATACTACACCTAAGCGATCTTTCAGTTCTTGCAATGTTCTAGGCAATGGCGGGGTATAAGCACTGTCTTTGACGAAATGCCATAAAAAATGAGCTGATGTATGCATCACATGACTTCCTTTTTCTCCAATTTGATGATATTAGTGCTCAGAGTAAGCAAAGAAACACTTTAAATGTTTTCACCCCAAGTTTGTTTCGAATCGAGCAAAGAAAACGTTTTATACAGATAAATTTCCCCAATGTTGGCAGTTTTAATGTGATTCAACGGTAACTTTCAAAATATGGCCAAATTGAAACCAGATTTTAAAAAAACGCCAAATTTGTCGCCAAGTTGGCAACAAAACTTGGCGACCAAAAGCTTGGCGATACGTTGTAAAATGCTTGGCAAATTATATGAGCACTTGAATTTGCAGAGAAATTAACAATGATTTTACCCCAAAAAGGTGTAAATGACCCGCTTTGGAACATTTGAATGCAAACAAAAGAGAAGGTGCACAACGAAACCCCACTAAGAGTCTACGTAACAAATTTCAACTTTCTAGGACACACCGTTTTTGAGTTGTGCGAGATAATTACGCAAATACATACGTACATCCGGACGTCGTGAGAAAACTGGCCAAAGCATAAAGGGTAAATTATCATCACCTGATCGGTAAATCTAACGTTGCGGAACGTGTCAGTGGCAAAGCGAAGTGAGGGGTGGGGGTGAAAACACTACACAGCGATCGGGGTTTTAACCGTGTAGCCAACCCTGATACAATAGTTAACACACATGTGAGGGCTGTTGTGTCCAAAAAAACCCTCCAGAAGGAATGTTTTGCTTCGCTAGTGCAGAACGTGCATGATTAAGTAGCTACGTACGTTCAGAAAACACTTGGACAGTTTGCCTTTATTTTTATGTATCATTTATAGTATTAAGTGCAATAATTTAGGAAAAATAAATTTTTAAAACCGGGATATTATTCCATGCTAAGCGTGTATTGTTACCAAGGCTTATTAAAAAATTAATCCCTTATGAACACCGCATTATAAAGTGACATTTTAAAATGAATGATATTTTTTATTCCGATTTGCGTCAAAGAGTGTGTTGAATGTTAGTTCCCTCTCGGCAGATAGTACAGATTGTAATCGCTGTTCAAAGTGTAACTGTTAACTCCAAGAAGCATGTATAAAATTTTATTTGCAACTAGTGCTAAAGAATATTGAATTTCTGAAAATAAATCTTGATTTTGTAGGTAAAATTTTTTTCCAGTCATCTGATTAGTACATTTGTGGCACTCTTGGCTTCCTTAAGAGGTTTTCCACCTCCAGCTCAGGCTTTTCCTATTCCGGGCTGATGAGTGCTAATAAGCACGAAACTGCCGTCCTCGGATGGAATAACTGAGATGGCGGTGTATTCCATGTATTTATGCCTTAGCCCTGGCTATAGGGTAGTCAGTTATTGAAAATAGAATATTAAGTGTTAAAATGCTGGAAAGCGTTCTAAATGAAAAAAAATTTCACATGATAGTACTTAAATTATCTTTTTACTTCCTTTTACAAAGAAAAAAGGAAGCATTGTGTTCCCGATAAAATTTTCACTCAAAATTCGGCCTAAATTTCCATTTTGCTCAGCCCCAATGAATGTTGAGTTTTTTTTTTTCATATCGACCAATCGCGGATAAGTGCCTAATAACGTATAAACACTCGAAATATACATTTCGACATTCCCCGAGTTAATTACAACGACTTTTCTCGTGACGTCCTTATGTACGTATGTATGTATGTGCGTATATGCGGATGTGCGTATGTGTGTATGTATGTCACATAACTCAAGAACGGTATGTCCTAGAAAGTTGAAATTTGGTACGTAGATTCCTAGTGGTGTCTAGTTGTGCACCTCAATTTTTGGTTGCGTTCGGGTGTTTCTAAAGGGGTCTGTCGCCCCTTTTTGTGGGGAAATCATTGTTAATTTCGATGTATAACCAAGTGGTGTTATAATTTGGCGGACACTTGGCAATATATCGCCAGTTTTTGGTCGCCAACTTTTGTTGCCAACTTGGCGACAAATTTCGAGATTTTTTTAAAAACATTTTTTAAAATCTGGTTTCAATTTGGCCACTGGTGATGATATTTATAGAGTAAATTATTGAATCACAATAAAATTACCAATAATGGGAAAATGACATTAAAATTGGAGCAAAAGGATGTGGTGCATACATCAGCTCGTTTTGAAAATGTTCAGAAACCAATGGAAAAAATACTATTGTTTTAAACTCTTAATCTTGAGAAATGAATCAGAATAAATATAAGGCATGCTCATGCCTGTGAAAATATTAACGTTGAGCTTTGAAAAATACCTTGCTACTTTCAATTTCTTCTTGCTCGCTTTTCAAAAAACTTTGTTGGGAAAATACAGCAAACTCCACACAATATCAAACTAGGAAGTTTCGAAAATTCTCAGAGATTGTTTAATATTTTGGAGGAACACCTCTCCACATATTTATATTTCTCAAACATAAATAAAAGCCAAGTAGGAAGAAGATGGAAAAGCAAAAATATTTGTGTGTGCGTGTGTGAGAGCCATCAGTAGAATTTGAAAGGAGCAATATCGATCTGACAGCGAAACGTATTGGGTAATAAATTATTACAGGGTTCAGAAACACATAAAGAATTCGTTATGCCTTTCCTGTTGAATTCCATTAGCCTATTTCTGTTTCAGCGTTGCAGCGCAAAGTAATTCGTTTCCGTATGCTAAATGAAACTGAATTTTTCTTGGTTCGCATTTCGGTTGAAGCTTAGCAAACATAGCCAGATGAAGGTAAACGTTTAATAAATCTAGAAAAAGGGAAAAGAAGAATATAATTCTAATAGAGTTGATATTTTAAATTTGCAACAGGCATCTGAAGAACTTAAAGTAAGCAGATGTTCGTTTTGTCCTACTTCGTAACATGGTTTTAAATGATTTGATGTCAATACTAGCAGTAACGATTTGAACTAAAAGAAAACTTTAAATCTTCATACGAGTAGTTTTTAAACACGTAAAACATGAAAAGTTTTTAAATTTTAAGTATTGACAGGAAAAAAAAAATCATTTTTGGTCCTAAGTTCAAAAATATACTTTGAGACAAAAACTGACATATTTTAAAAGCAAAAATTTCTGTTAATATTTTTACCGGCACTTATAAGTTAAAAATCTGTTGTGAACCCCTCACTACTTCCATTTACGTTAATAAAAAAATCTATGTTTTTTTTTTTTTTTTAACAACACTTGGTATGTGTACTCATGTGCCTACTCAGAAGCAATACTTCTTAAATGAACAGATTTTTGGGAATTTCCTTAATAAAACTCTGGTATATGTAGTAAATTTTATTTCATGTAGAGAAAAGTGTTATTTTTATCAAGGTCTGTGATCAACAAATGCAAAAAACTGTATGGAACGTGTATAAAGAAAGAAATGCAAGATAATAGTGCCTTGTTAAAGTGAGCAAGAAAATATTTTGAATAATTTCACCCCTAGTTTGTCATGAAAAGCTGAAAAAACGCGTTTTGTAGAAATTCAACCTAATAAAACCAAATGGAAAAATATTTATTTCGATTCATTTGTCATCCATTTCATGGTAAGCCCAAGTGGTAAGCTTTTCTACTATTTGTTCTTCATAAGGATAATTTTATTATTTTATTTTCCCATTTTTAATGACCTAGAATTTTAACGTCAACATGTTTTCTTGTCTGCTATTTACATTTTCTTTATACGAAATATTTCAAAAACTGAATAACTTTTTTTAACTCAAAAAACTAGAACAAAATATTGTTTTCTTTGTTCAGTGCTTTTTTTCGCAAACCATAAAATTATGCTTTCAAGATACCATAAAATTATGCTTTTTTTTTGTGATCATATATCAACATTACTAAGAAAATGGATAGTTTTCTTTACGTGTATTTCTTACAACATTTTGTTTGTTTATAAATCCGAATCTCAAAAACTCTGTTGAGTAGTTTGCAGCTTCGACAGAATCGCAAAGTGTATCCATTGATGTGTACCATACCAAGTCGCCAGGTCGTATCTCGAAGTTTATAAATCGTCAAACTCCACATTTTTTGCTGCCATATATGGCTCTTTCTGCCAACCACACATGAGGGATGTATTGTCTGCGTACATCGCGGTCTATGAGAACATTTTCTCGAATCAACGATGATGCTGAAATTAGTGAGCAATTTTATACATTCAAAATTTTCATAGGCAGCAAATTTTTATTCGTCGAATTCTCGGTCAATGGGTCCGAGAATTTGTCAGCAAATGGATCTTGTAGCATTTAGACGTTCATGTTTTAGATAGACTTTTTCAACATTACGAAACAGTGCCGAGGATTTCAAGTAAACTTTAATCTTATCAGTGACTTTTGAATTTAGAATGATGAAAACGTTTGTCTGAAATCACTTGCAGAGAGTAACATAGTGCTTCGTTACCTTTTGATATACACTGCGTCTGGGTTATTTTGAATATTCAGTGGCAGTTTAAATGCTGAATGAGTTGTTATGCATCCAACCAGTAAAGCAACGGCAATAGCAAATGATGCAAAGGATAATGCGATGTCATCACTAGATCATATTTCGCAAGAATTGGCAAAATGAGAAATATTTTGCGAGTTTCACATGGTGCATCCCCCCTCCCCCGAAAAAAAATGCACCTTGACCCGCCGAAACTGCCAAAAGTATAATCGGAATATCCCTGTCCAGATTTCTTTTTTTTTATACTTTTTTTTTTAAATTGGGAATCAAACAATGCCTATAACCCCAAAGTTTCATCCTTCCATTCTTTAATCGCGAATTTCCCAATTATGAAAATACCCCTGCAAAATAATCAAAGAGCGAAATTGAAAATCATTGAAAAAGCCTTGCTTAAATTATTCAAATATTTTATTCGTTAACAAATACCTAGCAGATGGCAACAAAAAAAAAATTTTAATCTTGAAGAGTTTTTCGATATTTTACCAAAGCGTCGCGTCGTGTTGTCTCTTGGTAGCCAAAAAAATTCTAGATATAGACTAACTAACTACCTATAGGTATGATATATACATTGCGATCTGTTCTCATTGTTATAAACAGAAAATGGCAATAAATAAAATTTGGGAGATTCCGAAGCGTCATCTAGTGGGGCTATGTTCCGATATTTTGCCGAACTGTCGCGAAAAAAATTCTAAAAAGGGACTTCCTAATTACCTAGCGATATGAAATAGCGATACGATATCTTATGTCCTATTCTCATACCTACAAACATATATATATATATATAATTAAGCAAACAGAATTTCAAACATTAAACAAATTATAAATAATAAATGATGATAAAAAGGAAAAATGCAAACAGCTATTAAGTAGGAATAGATAAAGTATGAATCCAGAGCTCATCAGCCGTGGAGGATTCATTAATAATGGTCAAAAGACCAAAATTTTCACTATGAACTAGAAGAGAATGTTTAAGCTCCAGTACATGCAATATAGAGTAACAATGGGCAAAAGCACCACTTGCTAAGCTAAAAGCAATAAACTAGAGCTCAAACCTAAAACTAAAAGCAGGGGGTTTCGCCTCGACTAATTAGGAAAACAAGTTCCGATAATTAGCCTTCCACGGGACAGTACCTGCCTATAACAAAATTGTCTTACCTTGAAATCCACGTAAACTCAGCCCAATCCATTGTTCAGCCTGATAAAAATGCATTCCAGTTGTCAACGTAACATTAAAAACATAAAAACATATCCAGAAATCAATCCATAAACAAACCGAGTCGCCTTTTTCCCACGTGTAAAAAATTCATCCATCTCGGTGATTCATAAAAAGATAGTGATCAATTTACTTAATATGCTTGATATTAATTACTTAGAAACTTTTGATTTTGAAAACCTCTTCACCAATATCCCACTCATTGAACTTTTTTCCTCTGTATCAGAACTTTTTAATTCGGTCAAGGATTCCCTTGATATTAATGAATTGTTTTTTCTTGGTCTTTTTAAATTTTGTATTTTTAATAATTTTTTCAAAAATGGTAATTCATGTTTTTACAAATTAATGGCATAGCAATGGGAGCTAATTTTAGCTCTACATTAGCCAACCTTTTGCTTTTATATTATGAGAGAAAATACTTAATTGACAATCCTTCCTCTACACCTCTTTGTTGCAGATACATCGATGACCTTTTGTGTATAAATTTTCCTAATTTTTCTGAACTTAGCAAAACTATTTATCATAGTTCATTAACGCTCAAAAAAACGAGTTCTAATCAAAATAGCTTTAATTACCTGGATATCAATATACAAATTGACTCAAATTGTTCCACTACAATCTATGATAAAAGACGCGAATTCAATTTCACAGTTAACAGCTTACAAGATTTTTCCTCCTGCTTAAGTAAAAAGGTTTTTATTGGCATTATTGTTTCGCAAGCTATCAGAATAAAAAGAATTTGCAATACTATATCTGCATTTAAGCAAGAAATTTCAGTACTCAAAAACTTACTTTTTAATAATAACTTCCTTAAAATCTAGTTGAAAACATTTGCTTAAGTATAGCCTTCGATGAGCATTTCGCTTCTTTTGAAACTGTTTAACTGTGTAAATGTATGATACAACCGTGACAAACCATTTTTTATAAATCACCGGGGTGGATAAATTTTTTACACGTGGGAAACAGGCGACTCGGTTTGTTTATGGATTGATTTCTGGATATGTTTTTATGTTTTTAATGTTACGCTGGGGACAACTGGAATGTATTTTTATCAGGCTGTACAATGGATTGGGCTGAGTTTACGTGTATTTCAAGGTAAGACAATTTTGTTATAGGCAGGTACTGTCCCGTGGAAGGCTAATTATCGGAACTTGTTTTCCTAATTAGTCGAGGCGAAACCCCCTGCTTTTAGTTTTAGGTTTGAGCTCTAGTTTATTGCTTTTAGCTTAGCAAGTAGTGCTTTTGCAAATTTTTACTCTATATTGCATGTACTGGAGCTTAAACATTCTCTTCTAGTTCATAGTTAAAATTTTGGTCTTTTGACCATTATTAATGAATCCTCAACGGCTGATGAGCTCTGGATTCATACTTTATCTATTCCTACTTAATAGCCGTTTGCATTTTTCCTTTTTATCATCATTTATTATTTATAATTTGTTTAATGTTTGAAATTTTGTTTCCTTAGTTTTATATTTACTTGGCTTTTTAGTTTTGCTGCGTTGCGCATCTATGGGCTCTTGGTGTGGTCTTTTCAATATTTTTCACTTTTATTATTATTATTATTATATATATATATATATATAAGGAAAAAACAACTGCTTTCGTCATTTTTCTCACATGCAACGAAAGCTCACATCCTATTTCATTAAAACAAGGTTTTCCTATAAACCCAAAACACGTGTCTACAAGTGTTTGTAAAACTGTGCGTTTTAACGCTGCTGAATATGATTTAATTTAAAGCAAATTTCACAAGTGCATTTAAATTATTTCAAAAGTCTAAATATTTTCTATGAAATCCATTTACTCAATTTTCTGCACCAAGAATATTTTCATCGCTCATCTACCTGGCTAAGTAACTGTTGTCACTTTTGGTATATTCGTCACATAAATTCTGGCCTCATAATTATCTTTTAAGTCACCTCATTAACTTTACTGCATTTTCCTTTGACAATTTCTTAAGAAGGTGAAAGTTTCATCAAAATAAAGAAGACTGATCCCACCGTAATGAATGGTTAATCTCGCTTTTCATCGCGTTTTCCATTAGCATATTAATTACGCACGTTTCAGGGGGCATTTGCTTGGGAAACAGCGTTATATTATAGTCAGACTTTCTCTTACAGGTCAAAATTTTAAAAAAAGGTTTTTTTTTTAATTTAGAATTGATAATGATGGCAATTGCTCTTTACAGCTTTATGATGGAGAAATCTTTAATAGTGACCGTTGGTAACTTTTTGTACTGATATGTTTACGTTTTAAGCTTGTTTAAAAACAGTCTTCAAATATGGAGTTTCAAATTGAACATTTTGTTCAGAAATGACATCGCACCTCCAGCAACAGTAGTGACCCATCTCAAAAAATTGAAAAAAAAAATGATACTAATTATTAAGTTTTTACAAACCTAATTTTTAAAATGTGTAAATGCTGTTGCCGGGTGTGAAAAAAAAATAATTGAATCAATGCATGTCAGAAAGATGGATTTATTGATGTTTCATTTTTTTTTATTAAAAAATAACTGCGCTTTTAATTGTAACGAGTATATTTATTAATCACTTCTTTAACTTTTCAATGCCTTGTATATCACTTGCATTTCGGTGTAATCGTTCTGGTTTCGGAACTCTCTTTTCTCAACTCTTAGGCCGCTTTAGTTAATTTCAACTGCAAACGTGTCCGAAATAAAATGCGGGATTAAGATATATTTAAAAATTGAAACGGAAAACAAATGGCCTTGAAAAATATGAAATACAAATACCCCCTCCCCCTTCCGATTCCTAAAGTTACGTTTAAAAAAATTACCAACACAAAAAACAATGACAACAGAAAAGATTGACAAATTAATGACCAAAATTTAAAGAGATATTTAAGCTCAAAATTAAGGGGATGGTGCTGAAAATGATATTGAAACATATTATTCTACCTCAAAAACATGGATTATGGTAATTATTAAGCCAAAAAACATCATCTTTATTTTTTATCATTTTCAATGCTTTAAAAAAAATGTTTTACTTTGATAGATAGAAACGATGTACAAAACTCCTTATAATTTTAGGGAAACAAAACATGTATTAAGTCTTTATCCTTTTATATGGTGCCCTGAAACCAAAACTGTATTGTAGTAAAAAGTGTCACAAAATTAACGGAAATTTGAATTTGCCACCATTTTTTCCATAAATTGTTGGCAGCCATGAAAAAAGAACAATTTGACAGTTGAGAATTTAGGGTGAGTAAAAATGGGGTGTTATTGTACCATACAGCTAGAGAGAGTGAAACATTTCAATCACTGCATAAGGCATTTTCTAGTCGCGTACTCTCTCATTTCGGTGATCAGAATTGGCACCCTAGATCATGTGATTTAACATTATAAAATTTCTTCTTATGGGGTTATTTGAATTCAAAGGTCTATGTCAACAAGCCCACAACCACCCGTGCATTACCGTGTTGCGATACCGAGCGCCAATAACAGTAACTGCTTGACCAGCCTCAACTTTCATTATTTTTGAAACAATTGTTCAATAATGAAAGCGCGTTATTGTATCGTATAACGCTCCATTTTTTAAACCCTAACCTCTCAGCTATCAATTGTTTTTTTTTTCAGAGATACCAACACTATTTTGCACAAATGGCAACAAAATCAAATCTTGCGTTAATTTTGGGACACCCTTTATATGCAAGGAAAAACGCAGCGTTTCATATCTCGGTGAATATTTGTCGTACAAATGTGCTTTTAGGTGTTTTGAAAGATACTTTTCATCTTCATTTCGTCCTATTTGACGTTTTTACATGAGAGGAAATGTAAATTACGAAACTTCAAATGATTACTTATTTCCAAGCATGTTCGGTTTTTTTTTATGGTGTTTGCTTTGATAATACACCACATATTTACTTCATATTTATGGAGAATTAAATCATTTTTACCCGACTGCGTTTGCGCGACGCAAAAGAAGGTAATGTGTTTATCAGTCTATGTATGTATGTCTATTCTTGTGTGGCTTTTTAGTACAATGTGCAATTTTAGTAATTCTTACGTCAATCGATTTGTCTTAACCTTGGGAGTGTCTCTAAACACATAACAGTAATCAAAAGTAGCATTTCGAAAACCCGTTGCCATTTTGTCAGTTTGGGATCGGCTCACATTGGGTGTTGCACATTGTGTCGCACACTACCTGCGTGCGACAAATGCAGATAATTTTCGCTGCCTGATTTTTTTTTTTTTTTTTTTTTTGTTTACTAAGTCTACTTATTGGGTTCTCAGTGGTCGAGTGGTTTAAGCGATTGCTTCTCCCACCTGAGACGGTGTGTCAAGACACCTTTGCTCCGGATTTACTTTCCCCACTTTCTGATGTAAATTCTTTCATGTGTTCTTTATATGTAATCTGTACTGTAGTAAAAAAAAATAATTATTAAATAAAAACAAAAAAACGGACTGCGTAAAAATCAAAAGAACTAAAAATAGAAAAGTATAAGCCCAGTAATTTAGAATTTTATTAAGTAGGGTCTGGTGGGGGAAAGTGGTCAATGGGGTAAAGTGGTTAGTCGTCAAATAAATGGCTATAGCTTGGAAATAAATGTTCGAATGAATGTGAAAATTTTATTATAGAGTAGGGTAGTTAGAAACTACATTTTGAGTACAAAATTTTACAACTGGCAAAATGTCATTCGATAAAAAAAAAATATTTTCTGTCAGTATGAAAAGTTTTTAAATCTAAAGACCTCTTTTAACTTCCTTGGGAAATTTTGTTTGTTAGAATTATGAACAGATTGACTGCATAGGAAGCTTCCTACATGTCTCAAGAACTCTTACTCATTAGCAGTTAGCTGAATCTATTTTAGATAATTTTTTAGAACAATTTTAGTAAGATGGGGTAAAGTGGTCATAATATTAGGCTTAACAAGTATTCTTCTTCTAATGTCACTTAATCTTTAAGTATAAGGCAGATATAAATTAAATATTAATTTCACTTAATATGTATTGTTTTTTTCAGTAAATGGTGTTAAATATACGAGTATATGCGTAAGTATACGCATATACTCGTGTAGGCACGTATATAGACGTATTCACATAAATGCACCAATAAATACATATATGGGTATCTGCAAGTATTTTTAATCTATACAGATATACATTCGGCTATAACGTATATACTCGTTTGTATATATAAACACTTATATACTCAGGTAGACACTCATATACGCGTACGTACTCGAGTAGACACTTACATACAAGCATATGATATACAAATATACAGGGTGAGCTTAAACTTTTAAGCAAATTATTAAAAATGTTAGAGGGGAGGATAAGAAGCAAGAAGCACATAAGGAAACAAACACAATACTGACGCGCTACATGCACGCAAAGCCAGAAACTGATGGATGCAAAACTGATCAAAAATTTATTACACAAAGACAATTTTACACAACATTTTAGGTTTCAAGAAAATTTTAAAGCGATTTATGAAATTTGCTGCCTACAGCTGTGATATATGTGCGTCACAATCACAAAGCACGCTCTGTTACAATAACGAGACTTTTGAAAAACTTTCATCAGCCGATGCGCCTTTGTTGCGCTGCTTGTATTAGAGCTACAGGCCGTAACTTTTTACAACTGCTCTAAATATTTCTTAAAAACTAAAATCTTATGCAAACTCATCTTTGTGTAACAAATTGGTGATTTGTTTTGCATCCATCAGTTTCTGGCATTGTGTGCATGTAGCGCGTCAGCGAACGTAAGTTCCTTATAATTCTTTGCTTCTTATCCTCCCCTCTCACATCCCTTAGATTTTTGCCCAAGAGCTTGTTTTCACTCTGTAGGCACACATGATGTATATAAGATTGTATACTCGTGTATACATACATGTACTTATGTCTACACGTAAATGTACGTATATACATCTATACAGGTATATAATCATGTTTGCACGTATACGTACGTATACGCGTGCTTCACAATGTGAGTAGACACGTACCCCCAAACATACACTGGATGTATCCACGAATTAACTCGTGTATATCTGTTTGTGTATGTACACTTATATATGCGTGTATACGTCTACTGTACTCGTATATACTCATGTATGCACGTATATACTCAAGATACAAGTGCATACACTCATATGATGTTCGTTTACACACATATATACTCGTACATACATGTGACACGTATATACTCGTGTATACACGCATACACTCCTGTAGCCAATCACGTATAAATACTTATATACACGTATATGCTTGAGTAGGCACGTGCATGCATGTATCTGATGCATACATGCATCTACTCATATATGAACGTGCTTACTAATGTTTACACGACACGTATATACTCGTGTATACTCACATATGATTGTGCATATACTTGTAACTATAAAAATAAGCGAAATATACAAATATTAGGGTTGTTTATAATGGTTTTGCATCTATTTTTAACTATGACCACTTTACCCCATGCTATGACTACTTTCCCCCACCCCATGGGGTAAAGTGGTCATAAATACAAAGGGAAAAGAAAGTGTTATAATGCTACTTAAATCAATATTTATTTTCCTAAAACTCAATGTACCGTGTTCTTTAATAATGCAATGTAAAATAAAAACAAAAAACGTTTAAGTGTTTAAAGAATTTATTGTATTTATTATTCACCTAAGTTGAAAACCTACGATTTTATGACCACTTTACCCCACCAGACCCTATTACTGAATAACTATACTCCATTGAAATAGTTTTATAATCGATACACAGATAAGACAAATCATAAATTCAAAAGCAGAATAGAAGGATCAACAGTCGGGGCCCATTCCTTTTTGACCAATCAAGGAACCCCGTAAAATTTGAATGGGCCCCGACTGTTGGTCCTTCCATTCTGCTTTTGAATTTATGATTTGTCTTATGTGTGTATCTATTATAAAACTATTTCAATGGAGTATAGTTACTTAGTAATACTTAATATAATTAACTAGTCTAAATTACTGGGCTTATATAGTTTTCTTTTTACTTCTTTTTGTTTTTACACAGTCGGGTTTTTTGTTTTTATTTAATATTTTTTTTCCCAACGTAATTATCAGTTCTTTTCAACCTAGCTTGGCGAAAACATTATATCTCCTTTATATTATATCATTGTGTATTTTTGTACATTGCAATAATTTTCAACCTTTGCCATAACAAATTAAAAAGATGAAACTATTAACACTGAGTTCAACAGCAAAAAAGTGAATTTGCACATAATCAAACAAAAGAATTTTTTTTGAAAATTTATTGATATAAAATGAATGATGACATTTTATACCTGAAGTTGCTGCAAGTTCCAAGTTTTTCCCAATACTTCAAGATTTCTCTCTGTTGTCAGCTTGTTTGCAATTTTATTTCTATGGTGCAGTCTTCAACCTTCAACCTGCAAAGAGTATTAATCGCTCCTAGAATATTTCATCCTGCGTGTCTTAGAGGACAAAGGATGGGATATTTTTTCTCTGCGCTGCCACTAATTCACAAATATAGTTTAAAATGTTATTTCGCAAAAAGTATTAGCCTATCAATTCAATTATACATTTTATAACCAATGACCCCATGCCTTTTTTCGCTGCTACGGTGTGCAACACCAACATTAACTATACAATGCATTAGATACGTGTTGGTGCGGGAAATTTCTATTAGAGTCAAATGCATTTTTTTTAACAAATCAAGAGAACCAAGTTCATCAATTGCAACCACATGAATTATGTAATATCCTCATAAATATACTAGCCAATGATTGAGTAACGCTCCTGATGTCATCAGCAATGAAACTCGCGCCCCGGCATAATAATCTGATAATATATGTTTTGGTAATGTGTAACACGTGTGAAGAGCTTTATTGTGACAAGGTTGAACTGGATCGGATAACTTAGCAGTCTTACTGGTAAGACCGTGTCATTTCAGGGGAATGAAAAAAATAAAAGTGGTCAATTACCTACTGCAGTTTAGGGTTAATCTACTGGAGTTAAGGTTAAAATTACAACTATCAAAATATCACCAAACAGGCAACTGCTTCGTTTTAATGTAGAAGCCATTTTCACCCGTCATACCAGTCATCGACGGGCGATTTTATAGTTTTAAAAAAATGTGCCAGTTATAACCCTAGTATACACACATTTTAAATACTAATGAAACAGAACCGAAAAAAAAAAATTTAAGTGCCAACGGGAAAAAAAAAAAAAACAGAATTTTATCTCACATAGAAAAACACCCCCATTTCATTAAAATACTCTTTTTCTTTATAGAAAAACTTAATTGTGCAAAGAGAGAGAGGCGAAATTGACTTTTAATCTGTCAACGCCTGTGATAAAAATTTTGAATGAAAATTCATTCCCCTTAATTTTTTGCTGAAAGCTTTATTACTGCTATTTAATTACACGTCATAAAGACATTTTTATGGCATTTATTTAATCATTCGCCAGATAAATTGCAGTTAAAAATAGTGACCAGGATATAAACACCGCAGCAGTCAAACGTAAAACCTTCTACATAAAGTCTGGCTTAATTAAAATTTTAATTAACATACCTCAACTTTATGCATGTAAAATAAAGTTAAGTCATTCACATTTTCCATCTTCTTTTGAAATATGATTTTGATTTTTTTCAAGCGTAGACTCGAAATTAAATTGTTTTCTACTTGTGTAGTCACTTCTTTTATTTTGAAGAAAAAAATACGTAAATATAACCACAACAGTATTTATTTCACATAAAATAAATAAAACATTGAATGAACGTTTTGAACTGAGTTTTAGTTTTCGACATATATTTGTATTATGTCCTAAAATACGCTTAATATATTCTTATATACGCTTAATGTAATTGTTTGTTATTATTATTAAAAAGTCTCGAACATATGCATTACATTACTATGCATTTTACCAACGGTACATATTTCACTTTATTGTAACGATCTTTTGCGTATCTACTTCTTCCTATTTTTTTTTTTTTTTTTTTAATCATTTTAATTCAAATTTTCTGCTTTTCGGGAAATTTTACGAAGTAATCCCTAAAATATAGATACAGTAAGTCAAAAGAAGTTTGTTTTCTATTTTCGATGGCAGGTAGAGCGGAGGAAAAAATGACATTGGTGCCACAAAATAAACATGTAACTTATACACTAAAAAAGAAGAAGTATCGAAAAAAACTAGAAAATCTGTCGGAAATTGGGTTTTTAGAATAAAAAGGTTTTATGTTACGATAAAGCTCCGTATTAAGTAAATTCAAATGCACAAGATGACATAACAAGGCCAGAAACGGACGCCTGAACACTGCACCAAGAGAGTTTTCTGCGTTCATTGTAATTTATGTAATTTTGCTGACTTTCTAAAACATCTGTCTTTGCAAAAACTTTCAAAACGTTTTGCAAAATCGTAAAGTTTCCTTTACTTTAAACATCTGAATAACTGCTCTTTGTGCAATTTTTGCGCCTTCATTGCACTCAAAAAGTTAGATTTAAGGAAGTAAGAAAAATATTTTTATTGTGTCTTATTAGCTAAATTATTAATGTAAAATATGGCTCAGTACATATTCAGTACGCTGGAATAATGTTTCCATCTTCACATGTTAAGCCTTCTGGGAAAACATCATAAATAAGACTCTGAAAACTAACTACGCCAGTCCTTATATAACAATACAAGTAATAAAATACTATGCAGTATCTGTACCCCAGTTATGAATAAATAAAAGTTTATAAAATACAAGGAAACATTATAAAAAATGGTAAACTTAACCTGGTTTTCTCTACTCAAACTTCTCTCCAATTTACACAAAAGCATATTTTCTCATACACTTATGCACACTATATGTAGCACACTATGTATTTTTTATCTCAGTTTTAAAATTGTTTATAATATTCATTTGATTAACCATAGCCAATAGTTCGGTAAATATTCCTGAGAATTATTAAAAATCAGAAAGTAACTTTTTTTTTCTGGCAACCATTTGAGTAAACATCAATTTTCACGATAAGAAAAACAATTTTTCCAAATAATTTTTCCGAATACAAAACTAAGATTATTATGCTACATTTCAAAAACCTTTTTCAGGGCTGATAAATTTATTTCCGATCATGATTTTGGCGTGAATTACGGCTTATATTTCAACAAATAACGCTTTTCTGACTAAAATCAATGAGAAATCATTCTAATGACTTTCTTGCATTGATTTGCTTGAAAAGAAAATTTAGTATGAGTTCACTTTCAATTATCAGAGAGAAATCTGTTTTATGGAGCGTACGATAATGAAATAAATTTCCATAACTTGGCGAAGTCTTGAAACTCGGGATGTGTTTTCAGAATGGGAAAACTGAAAAGAAAAAAAAAACGATAAAAGTAGCATTTATCTGTGACTGTAATCATCCTCCGATTTATGTGGCGTAGATAATATGTTGCATTCGACACGAAAATGGAAACCCGATATTTAAAGAAATGTTTCTGAGCAGTAACTTAAAGAAGTCAATAAAAACTGAATGCAGTGATGCTTTGAAAAAATATTTTTTTTTTGATCTCGTTAATAAATAAATAGTCAAGCTAACCAAATTAAGTAACAATAATGTCGATCTTTCAAATGTGCACATGTTTTGGAAACACTTTTTATTCATACACAAAGAAAAAAAAATGGAAAACGTTTGAAGTATAAATTTTAATCCGCTTACAAATACGATAATTTTACATTAATATATGAACATGTACAAATCAAATCTAAATACTTAAAGCCGTTAACTTATACTCGATAAAAAAAAAGTTTTTTTTTTTTGGAAATTGCTGTATATAGAATAAATAAGGGTGAATAATTGCATTTAATCTCTAAAATGAGATAGAAATACTACTGGTAATTACGCAATGGAAAGAGATCTTCTCTGAAACAATCGAACATTGGTTTAAAAAAAATGTTAACTGGTAATTTGTATGGAGGCTTAAAAACCTGAAGATGAAATGTTTTCTGAATTTATGCATCCATTTGAAAATAGTTGGGACTTCAAACGTACAAAACTCCAGCTTAAACCCTACGTAACTGGCAGTGGCTAACTGCTCCTGAATTAAAAGTTTGAGATCTATAAGGGCAATCAAAAGCTATCCTAATCAGAATATGTCTGTAAAAAGTTGTACAGTCTGAAAACAGAATCTTTTGAAGCTTGTGTTTTTTTTTCATAGTTTTTAATATGAAAGGGTTATCTAAAATTTCTGGGAAACGCCAGAAATAGTTTATATTTTTACATGTTCTTTAGAAAGTGAAGAAGTCAGCTCAGTAAGTTACCACGAGCCCCCTTAGAACGCGATCCTTACCCTTTAATTTTTTCCTAGAACGAGAAAGATTATAGAAGCTATTAGGTTGATTTGGTAAATATCCTGTACCAGAAGGGACTACCTTAGGAAAGATGAAAATGCTGTCTTCAAAAGACTTCCCAAGGACGGTTCAATATTTTTGTTTTAGATCGTCCGATCATCGTAAGATGAGATCACAAGAATTGCAAAAATAGTTCTGAACGGAAGCGTGTAATTGCTAACAAAAACCAGCGAACGTGTCAAGCCTCATTCTTGAAGAGTTTGATTATCAGCTCGTAAAAAAGAAACTCAAAAATTTAGACAAGTAAACTATAAGTTTAATTCATCAATTACATGATCCAAGATTACACAAATCCGTGGAGTATATTTCGACAAAAGAAAAATACACAATCCCTAAAAACGTTGTAATGAAGGAACATCCGTGGACGATTCGAGCGTTCGAGGAATAGCGATACGCTTTAAAGTACTTGAACGACAGTGATGTTCAATGTTCCCCAATTAACCACCAACATTTACGCGAAAAGCTTAAATACTTGCTCACATTTATGTGATTCATATTATTCTTGTTTAACATTTCAAAATCCTTAGCAATCAATTTTCCATAATTTTTGATGCATGTGTTTTTTGAACTGTTTGAGGCAATGTGATCTCGTTTGAGACACCTGGGTTTTTTTTTCCTTCAGATAAATGGCACAGTGTTATCAGTTATCTGAAAAAAAAATAGTGACATCAAACCAAATTACCGTGCTTTCAAGAATTAAAGCGGATTAAATTTAGGGTATTTTATTCAATTTACAAAGAGTTTAAGGAGGGAACATGGGTGATGTGGTGGTGTAGTAAATACTTGTTTTGTGCATTGAGTGATAAACTAAACTCACAGTGGTTTTTTTCTTTTTTTTTTTTTTTTTGGTACAGTTATTTATTTTGTACTTGATGATTTAGGCTACAAAATACACTAAAACTATGTTTCAAAAAGCTCTTGCCGGAGGCACAACTTAGTGATAATCTGAGCTCCAAATCTTAAATGTAACTGGGCGTTACATTTAAACATGGTCCTTGAACATCGACTTTGTGACTTGCATGGCGTACAATCTGTTAAATGGTATTTGAACATTCCTTTGCGTTGTAACAGTTCTTGATCAAAGAAATTCACATTTCTTTTATTTGTTCTTATTTATCTAGCTAGAAAATTTGCCCTCAAGATATGACGGGTGAAAATTGCTTCAACATTTGAACGAAGCAATTGCCTGTTTGGTGATATTTTGATATCTAAAATTTTAACCCTTACTCCAGTGGATAAATCCTAAACTCCAGTAGGTAGCGTTCATTGTTGACCACTTTTTTGTTTCTTCATTCCCCCGAAATGATACTGTCTTACCAGTAAAACAGTTAAATTACCGACAGGATCCAGTTCAGCCTTGCAATAATAAAACCTTTCACTGCATGTTAAGCATTATTAAAACATATTATCAAATTATCATGCCGTGGCGCGCGTTTCATTGTTGATGACCTCAGGAGCGTTACTCGATCATTGGCTATTATATAGAAAATGTTTATGATTGCACTGTTTTTATTTATTTATTTATTCATTTATTTTAAGTTTTAATTGGATTGGTGTGACAGAGTCATATATTTTGATTATTGATGCTTTACGCTTGACCGACAGTAAAAATGCTAGAAGTGGTAACATGAGCATGGGATAGATTTAGTTTGATTTATTTTTCTCGGTTATGCATATAATCCAGCACATCGGTTGCGTTTTTGAAAGCTCAGCAAGAGGTTACTTATTAGAAAAAAATTATTTAAATTAGAACATATTTGCTATTTCCAATTTCCAAAATTTGTGTTATTGTTTTCAGAATCCATGCATCATACGGTTCTCTCTCTTTTTTTAATTGAAGCCTAATTATCAAGTTTCATTTCATGGGATAAAAAATGCATCCTTCATACCTAGAAGCGAATTATGCTCATTGATTATTTTCTTACCCACCGCAGTATGTATGTCTCGAGAAGAAAAAAACCCACTTCATTTGTATGTATATAAAATGATTCTAAGGTGAAGGAATTGCTAAGTTTTTGCGGCCAATTATTTATGGTAATGAATAAATGGGAGCCCTTTGAGATAAGAGATTTACCTAATTAAATTTTCTTCGAAGGAAAATAGCTTCAAAGTGAAGAAAAAGATAAGAGGAAGAATCAATTAAAAAGAATCAAGTACCTAAGAGGGTTAATTAAGGGGTATTATAGTTTTTTTGGATTGAAGTGGTGAAAACTGTATCGTACAATGACATTACGGAATATGAAACTGAAAATATCAAAATTGTTTTACGGATTTACATTTTTTTTTTAATTCGTAAAATAATTTGCTAACGTCGATACTATTTTAAAGTTTCTTTTTGATTCAGTTAAATGCTTTGAGATTGAGCAGCAAAGGTTTAGATACTTTCATGCAAACAAAAAAACTAATAAGGGCTCACCCAGGGGCGCTGCGACGGGAGGTCAACAGTTTGTGACCTTCCAGAAATGTCCTAATTCGGCTGATTTTGTCTAACGATTCTGAAAAATTTCATCATTTGACAAAATTTGGAGTTCTATTCGGCAAAGATACTATCGTTTGGCGAACTTTGGAGTTTAATTAGGCAAAATTATCATCATTTGGCAAAATTTAAAGTTCTATTCGGCAAAATTATAATAATTCGGTGACATCTTGAGATCAAGTGTACGAAATTATCATCATTTGACAACCTTTCGAGTTCCATTCGGCAAAGTGAAAATCTATTTAGCAAAATTATCATCATTCTGTGAAATTTGGAGATCAATTCTACAAAATTATCATTTGACCAAATTTGGAGTTCTATTCGGCAAAGTTGTTATCATTTGGTGAAATTTAGAAATTAGTTCGGTAAATTTATCATTATTTGACAAAATTTGGAGTTCTTTTTCGAAAAAATATCATCATATGGCGAAAATTGTAGATTCATTGGGCAAATTGAGAGTTTCCACCCTCCTACAAATTAAGCTCAGGGCACCCCTGGACAAATTACAGGAAGGCAAAAAAATTATAGTAAATTTCTCAAAAGTGAAAATTTTTCTTGGGGTTATGATATTTCTACAGAAACACGAGATAGGAAAAAAATGACAAAAATAAAGTGAACCTACAAACATGAAACTAAATTTTAAAAGCATCAGGGCAGCTCAAGAAAAGCTTAAAACAAGATCGCGACAGCAGTCAAAACGACAATTTCGTTTTCTTCTTCACTTTTAATGTGCTATTATTAACTTAAACAGAAACAACGATAGCACGGGAATTGCAATTCTGAAGTCAAGCGATATACTTTTAAAATTATGATACACCTCGCCCATTAAACCCCACGGAAAATTATTTTTCACTTTTGCTTCGTAAAGATACCTATTACGCTTTACACTTAAACGTTTTCTGCGGCAGGTTCATAAATTTGACAGTTTAAGTGCTTCGTACGAGGGCTACTGAATTTACGTTCTCATCTTTAATGCATTAAGTAACGTTGCGTGTGTGAAATTGATAAGTTTATCCGCTGAAATATAGCAGCTATTTATTTTTAATATAGCTTAATTTGTATGAAATAATTAGTTCTTATTAATAAAGATAATTAATTTACTGATATTAAAATTAAATAGCACTATATATTAATAACCAACGAAAAAGTGAAAAAATTAGCTCAAAAATAAGGGTGACAAATTCAATAGTACTTATTTTTAATATTTTGACTTATTTCTAATTTTTTACCAGAGTTATCCATTACATCATTCCAAAGTTTATACGCACAAAAAAAGATAGATATATATTTTGATGCAATTTGATTTTACACTGTATTCTTTTTTTTTTACATTTATAATTCAACTTTTATAACATGGACACATGTTCTTTTACCACTATAATTGCTTCATGTTAACTACTAGTGTAGGTGTTATTATTGTTACCCACATTTTATCAAACTGGAGTAAAAAACACAAGAATCAATTTGAGTGCGATTTTCTGCCAAATCACGACGATACTCTTAAAAACTCATACTGAGATCTTTCAAATTTTTCTTCGTATTCGACGAAATGGCTTCGTGAAAAATACTCTCAGTAAACATTACGTAAAATTAACGAATCTTCTCTGATTTTAGTTTCTCTGGATGGGGACTGATGGAGTTCCTCACCATCGTCATTAATGACGCTTCTTTTCAGCAAGAAAATAATCGTCATCAATGACGAAATTCGTCTTAGTTGAGAATTCCTGGAAAGTGAGCTATTCTGTTCTGAAAGTGCGTAATAACATATACTATTCATACGTTAATCTATTGACTCTGTGTCAAAGAAAAGTCTCATTTTTATATTATTTTAACCCTGAATTGGCGTAGTAATGTATTTATGTATTTATTTTTCCGTAACAGAAGTGGCGAAGTGGGTTCATTTAGCCCCAAAGTATTTCTTGCGCATTTCAAAAGCAAATTTCATTAGCAAATAAAAGTAGAATAATTTCAAATCAGTGTTTTACTATTTATTTATATCTATACTATTGAAACACTACCGTGAATGACATACGTAGAGTACATAAAAAGCCATGTATTTAAATACTGCTATAATTTGGAATGTGAAAGTCGGATTAAAAGTTTACTATTAAAGGTGTTCAATTGAAAAGGTGTCAAACGTCACAACGACGTAACTGTTAGTATATTTACGCATGCTGATATGGGAGAACGTAGCTAGACATCTTGAGATGCGATTTGAGTATCCAGCGTGGATCGAAGCATGCACGGACGCTCGCGTGCGCAGGAAAGATTAGAAACTCTTACAAATAGCGCCGTCCGATTGACCGTCTTTTTCGATGTACGAGGTCCGCTACTTGTTGAATTCCTTGATCACTAGAGACTCATTAACGCCGATACTTACAGTCAGACGCATTAAAATCTACGTAGTTCCATCAAGAACAAAAGACCAGAGTTGCTTATGAAGAGTGGTTCTGCTCCGTGATGATGTGTGTCCACACTTATCCAGGGTCACCCAGGTGGCACTGACTAAGTTCAAGGGACAGCTGCTTGATCATTCGCCCTACAGCCTGGACACGTCGCCATGCGATTTCCATGTGTTTGATCCTTTGAAAAGCATCCCAAAGAGAAACACTTCAACCCGGACGACGAACTCAAGGACACTGTGAAGGACTGGGTCTCATCACAACCACATAAATTCTGAGAACAAGGAATCCATCTGTTAGTTAATCAGTGGGATCGTGGTGCCCAGACCTTTGGTGTATAATTTGAATAAAGACTCCATTTAGACCCACAGTATAGTTTGGTACTTTTTCATTTGAACATTCTCTATAAATATTTAACCAGTTGTCCATTCAAGGGTCTTAAAGATCGCTACATAGCGACATATTTGTAGGTCATGTTTTATAAGTTGTATGAATTCCTAAATCGCTCCTAAATGGCTACTTGGAACTAAAACATTGCTTTATGATCAGTATGGTAATTGCAGTATTGAAATAAATAATCTTTTTCAAAATTTAAATCTTATTTTCAGTGTGTAGTTTTTGCTTTTATACGTATATATTTCTATTTTTAATTTTTTAAACATTTGTTAAAATAAATCTTATTCTGCGAAATTACATTGGTGTAGAGTGTTAGGTGTTTGAAAATTTCACACCCGTGCCAAAAGATTAAGCAAAATGAATTCAGATCTATGCACATATTTTGGTGATTATTAAAATTTTCGATTTTTAAGCACAATTTTACAATACATAACAACTAGAATGAGTTTTCAACACACAATTGCGGATGTAGAGTCAGTAACGAACAGTTAAATGTTATTTCTAAAGACAACAGTCAGAGTCTCTATTGTAAGAACTGAAACCCTTAAAAGGAAATTAAAAAAAAAAACAGTCACTGAAATAATTTATAATTTATCGCAACTTTGAATGCAAAATAGAGAAAAAAATATTATAGGAAATACATTATAACTATGATTTTAATGGAAACACAGTTAACTTAATGTTTGGATATTTTCATTGCCTAATCAGCAAAGTAATTTTGGAGGATGTTCACAATAATTTCTGCAACGTTAATAGCCTTGCCTGATTATCTTTTCAAATTGTTGCATCTCTGTGGATTTCCTCTAATCTGTTACCACAACATGATTCATATCTTTATTTTATTACGCTATGGGCATTCAACTATTGCTCCAGCTCACAGGCTGATAGATAAGGGTCACCCGAACTCCCAGCGGTATTGTCGTTATTATTTCGTAATAGAAAAAAGATCACATTCTGCCTGTAATAATCAGTCATCATCAAAAGGGATAATTGAAGTACAGTTGCGGATTTTTTGTCTTATATTACTGAACATTTAATAATAATAATTCAGAAAACATTCTAATCTTGCACTGTGACGACGAAAAACTAAGTGCACATTTAAAAGAAATAGACATATAATTCTCTATGTTTTCTAAAACTTGTTTCTCAGTTTAAATTTCCAAGTTTTATCACACATTCAACTTAACTTCTTTAATAGGGAGGCGGAAACGTGGCATATTTGAAACTTATGTGGCATTTTAAAAACTTTAATTTTCAGCTTAAGAAATTCAAAATGTTGACGGAACATAGTTTATAATTGCTTTAGCTAAAAAGTTCCAGGTTAATGGGGAACTAACTCTTTTACACGGCTTTTAAAGTTTCTTTCTTTCGTTTTTTTTCTTTTGTTTTTTTTTTTTTTTTTTTTTGCGACGACTTTTTGCAGACGATCTTTAAGCTGTTTCAGTTCAAAATTAGCAATGAAACGTGCTGGAAATTAATTTTTTCTTTACTTTAAAATCTTCAATTTACTGTCAAGAATACAAATTCGTGAAAAATGTACAATTAATCTCGATTTATTGTTAACTTGGATGTTAGCTCTAGTAAATTTGCTAATTTAAACTCCACCAACCACCCAGTACCTGTCCTTGTGAGCAGGTTAATTCGGATGTGCTGAATAAGGGTAAAACAATATGACATAAATTACTAGTTTTTAATCGTTAAAAGTGATTTTTAATAATTTTCACAAAGTTAAGTGCTGTGTGTTTTAATCAAAAGTCGAGTTGTGTAATTTGAAATTTAAGAATACGTTTTCTTAAAACCACTTTACATTTACAGTCATAGCGGAAGAACAGGAAGCGGAAACACATTTTCATTTTGTTGTAGGGGCGTTCAACGAAAACGCGCAAGCAGTAAAACCTTTATTACTGGCTGATCCTA
Source organism: Uloborus diversus (assembly GCF_026930045.1). Taxonomy (NCBI): domain Eukaryota; kingdom Metazoa; phylum Arthropoda; class Arachnida; order Araneae; family Uloboridae; genus Uloborus; species Uloborus diversus. The sequence continues at coordinate 37,952,647 of NC_072736.1, forward strand.
CCTACTAAAAAAGGATTTTTTAGCATGAAAAAAATACAGACCGCTTTAAAACTATGCTTTATTTTTAAGTCTCTAAAATACTCGTCATGTAATTTCTAAACGTGTACTTAATGATGAAACTTATTAGTTTCGTAAGTCTTGCTCAAATAATATCTATGTGATATACATATATTTCAGCATAATCTTCTGGAAGCTAAGCGTAACTGAAAAATAAATTGGTTGTGTTACAGTTCATGTTTTGGGACTCAAGCTGTCATAAACACTAAGTTATTAGTCGTTGGGGATAACTCTCAAGAAATACAATTTAAGTTAAATTTCTTTTCTACGTTCTTCAAGACTATAATAAAGATATCATTTTAATTTTAACAATGCTTTATATTCAAACTTTCTTTCAATTTTTTCTTTTTTTTACATTCGCATTTAACTTTTTAACTATCCTGAACTAAGTCTTACTTTTATAAAATATTTTCAGAATGACATTTATGAAAACGTCTTCGGTAACTTTCTAAACTTCTGGATTTAACAATGAAATATAAGTAGGGTTCACACACGAATAGCGACAAACGCGCATTTCATATATCTAGCTTAATATCTTCTTAATAATTCCTAGCCTTCGGGCGAAATAAATTTTCGCTAATGGGCATATAAATATAACGGGCTTCATATTTCCAAATTGTGAATACAAAATTCATTAATCGTTCAGTTATTCATGAAAATATTTTAGCTTGTCATTTTTAAACTTATTTTGTTGCTGTGTAATGATTTTAGAGTTAAATCACTTGCACTACCTGTAATGATATTATTGAAAATGGCTCCAAAAGTAAACAAAGCTCTAAGTAAAGTATTGTTCTCAAAATACATCAACTTTTCAAATAGGTATTTAAAACGTCTATGGAAACGCTTAATGTAAAGAACGACCTTAATTTCCGTAGTTCAGAATTTTTTAGGGGTAAGGAAACATCGAGTTTAACCACGCTTATCTATAAAAATACAGTGCTGGTAAAAAAAAAAAATTGCATCACCCTCGCATTTTCACAACAATAGGATATGCGAGAAATTTAGGTCGACCGATTAACGATGAATGTATGTAAACTTCTGAAAAACTTATCAAATAAACATTTAACAGCAGGAATCCAATAATTGTTTACTTTATTTATGGAAATACATGGCCATCACTGTAACAAGTACAATGTGAAGTGCATCCACGTTGCCAAGTGGACGACGAAAAAGTAAGTAGAGGTTTTAATTGTCACACTCTTTCTGTTCAAAAATAAACAAAAGTAACATAACTAGTATGTTGTGGCCATCACGAAACTTTCTTCTATATTTTTCCTTTTTCTGATCCCTCCCCATGCTTGACGAGGAAGCAATATTCCTAACAAAAACAAAATTACACATGCAAAAACTTGACGACCATCCCAGTGTCTGAATTATTGTAAAAACAAAACAAAGGGCGAAAATTGAAAGTTACTTTAAAAGCCTTACTTGAATTAATTACAAATATTTTATTTATTAACAAACATAAGATGGCAACAGTTAAAAATTTTGAATCATTTAGATAATATTTCCGATCATTTCCATACAATTAAAATCACGAGAAATACGCAGACGACAATCTATTACGATTTATCTTTCTTATTGTTGCATTAATAAAACTATTTTTATTCGCAAAAAAAAAAAAAAAAATCAACACCTCTTGGAGCGATTGGAGAAAAAATTGAACCAAAGCCTGTTTACGTATGGATTCACATATATTCCAAATTTCAACCAGAACGTAGCATTACTTTTTGAGATAGGGCACTCACAATGGAAAAAAAGAACGGGCGATTGCACTATCCCCTTTTTAGCTGTTGACACCAAAATAAAATCAGCTCTTATACCCACTAAGGGCTACTTGTCAAAATTTTTTTCTTTGATTCCGTTCGTTATTTCTTGAGATACAGCAGTCACAATTGACGACAAAAAACGTTCTATAACTCAAACCCCGTTTGAGCTATTGACACCAAAATTGAATCAGCACCTGCTCTTGTTAGGGGCAACATATGGACTAAATTTTGTTTGATTCCGCCAGTTACTTCCTGAGGAATAGCAAGCACGCGTAACTCAAAAAACGTCCCATTGCTCCACCCCCTAGGAGGAATTCGCGCCAAAAACCAATGGGCACAAGTTCACATAGGGGCACATATGTTTACCAAATTTCGTTCAATTTCATTCGGTAGTTTTTGCTGTACAGCGGCCACAAAAAACTGGTCACACACAGACGTGACACACACACACACACATACACACACACACACACAGACAGACATACATTTTCCAAAAATAGTCGAAATGGACTCAGCACACCTCAAAACGTTCGAATCCGTCAAAATTCGAAATTCGAAAATTTGCACGAATCCAATACTTTCTTCTATATATTAGATATAGAAGAAAGTAACTAGTATGTTGTGGCCATCACGAAACTTTCTTCTATATATATATATATATTTTTTTTTTTTTTTCTGATCCCTCCCCATGCTTGATGAGGAAGCAATATTCCCAACAAAAACAAAATGACACATGCAAAAACTTGACGACTATCCCAATGTCTGAATTATTCGCAACTCCAACGAACTATAGGGGGCACTGAAGTCACTGTCTAATGGCGGAATTGAAAACTAAAACAAACGCACATGGTAACGAAGAAAATGCTAAAAGTGTTGTGATTTTTGTTCGTACGTATGATTTTTTCGCTTTGTTCTTTTTTAATTAATTTTCAAAGTCTTGTGGATATTCTGGCCCACGTAGAAAGAAATGAGAATTCAAGAAGCATTACTAAATGTCAAAGATTAATGCAAACTACGTAGTTCGTAGTTCTAAGCAGCTATTTCCACGATGTTGAATTCGATATTTATCAATTCCTGATAAAACTAAATAATAATTGTGGCCTGACAAGAATAACAATTAACGCTAGAAAATTCAATGTGACATTACAAATTGTTATCGAAAGAAGATGATACTTTTTTGTCTTGCTTAGCTAGCGCTTATTTTTTTTCCATTTGTAGCTGAGTTATTTCTCTCGAATTCCCGAATCGGTTCATTTAAAAATTTTCTGTTTCGATTTTTCTAATTTCTGAGTTACGATTTAATTGTGTCATGTTATGCAAATCATCAACAAAATTCTCACGGATGGTGGTAGTTTTCTTTTCAGTTGATTGACCATTATTTCCTTTCACTTATCGAATTCTGTAATCTTACTACCATTTTATTCCACTCATGATAAAAATTAAAAATGGTTTAACTAAAAACGCGAAATCTCGCCAAGGCTACTTTGCTCGCACTATACTAAAATTATAACCCTAAACAAATTTGGCGAAACCTTTCAGCTGAAAATAAAAGGAATAAAGTAAATTCTTTCTCGGTTATTCATTTTGTTCTACGATAATATATTCAAGAAAATATTTTGCATACTGTCCATTCCAACTAAATGCTGCTGTAAAATATGGTAAGTTTAATTAATTTAAGATTAAAAAAAACCCCATATTCTTACAAATTCATACAAAACAGTAAAATTTTTTACCTTGTATAACGTTATCCAAGTTTGTTAATCCAGAATTTTCGCTTTCACCAATTATTAAGGAAATAATGAAAACTAACATTATTTTGAGAAGCTCGAGAATACTACTAAGAGACGAATTAATTTCTGTAGCTGAAAGCAAACTAAGACACATCGATTGCGTTAATAAATACTCAGAACAAACTGCCTGTGTTTACGTCAACAGACAAACGTGGAACGCAACGTGGCAATGTTTTAGTTTCATTTGCAGTTTTGTAAATCACCGCAAGGTAGCGTATTCGAGCGCTGGAGTTCCGAATTGCAAAAGCAAAGCAAAGAGCGAAAATTGAAAGTTATTTTAAAAGCCTTGCTTGAATGAATTACAAATATTTTATTTGTTAACAAACATAAGATGGCAACAGTTCAAAATTTTAAATCATTGAGATAATATTTCCTATCATTTCCATACAATTAAAATCACGAGAAATACGCAGACGACAATCTATTACGATTTATCTTTCTTATTGTTGCATTAATAAAAATATTTTTATTCGCAAAAAAAAAAAAAAAATCAACACCTCTTGGAGCGATCGGCGTCAAAATAGAACCAAAGCCTGTTTACATATGGATTCACATATATTCCAAATTTCAACCAGAACGTAGCATTACTTCTTGAGATAGGGCACTCAAAATGGAAAAAAAGAACGGGTGATTGCGCTACCCCCCTTTTAGTTGTTGACACAAAAATAAAATCAGTTCTTATACCCACTAAGGGCTACTTGCCGATAAATTTTTCTTTCATTCCGTTCATTATTTCTTGAGATACAGCAGTCACAATTGACGACAAAAAACGTTCTACAGCTCAACCCCCGTTTGAGTTATTGACACCAAAATTGAATCAGCACCTGTTCCTGTTACTACCAACATATGGACCAAATTTTGTTTGATTCCGCCAGTAACTTCCTGAGGAATAGCAAGCACGCGTAACTCGGAAAACGTACCATTGCTCCATCCCCCTTGGAGGAATTCGCGCCAAAAACTAATGGGCACAAGTTCACATAGGGGCACATATGTGTACTAAATTTCGTTCGATTTCATGCGGTAGTTTTTGTTGTAGAGCGGCCACAAAAAACTGGTCACACACAGACGTGACACACATACATACACACACACACACACACATACATACATACACACACACACACACACACACAGACAGACAGACATTTTCCAAAAATGGTCGAAATGGACTCAGCACACCTCAAAACGTTCGAATCCGTCAAAATTCGAAATTCGAAAATTTGCACGAATCCAATACTTTCTTCTATATATTAGATAAAGAAGAAAGTAACTAGTATGTTGTGGCCATCACGAAACTTTCTTCTATATTTTTCTTTTTTTTTTCTGATCCCTCCCCATGCTTGACGAGGAAGCAATATTCCCAACAAAAACAAAATGACACATGCAAAAACTTGACGACTATCCCAATGTCTGAATTATTGCAAAAGCAAAGCAAAGAGAGAAAATTGAAAGTTATTTTAAAAGCCTTGCTTGAATGAATTACAAATATTTTATTTGTTAACAAACATAAGATGGCAACAGTTAAAAATTTTAAATCATTGAGATAATATTTCCTACCATATTTCTGAATGTCGCAGTTTCATTAACGATCTGGTGCAGCAGAATATAAAAGTGGTGTTGCAGTGGATCCCTGCACACTGTGGGATTAGAGGAAATGAGCTTGCTGATGCTCTGGCCAAGAGGGGGTCTGCTATTATTCAACTACCAAATGAGCCAGTCTCATTCAATGCAATAAAGTTATATATGAGAAAAAAATCAAGAGTTTTTTTTTGGCAAGACCTAAAAGCTAGAAGCAACCACAAAGCTTGGTTTATAAACCGTGATTTTGTCCCTTCAGCACCAAGAGCAGAGTCAGTGGCTTTGTTTCGACTTTTAACTGGCCATGACTGTTTACCAAAACATCTTTACCGCTTAAGGATTGTGAAGAGTCCCAATTGTCCCCTTTGCAATTCAAACGAAGAAATGGACATTCGTCACCTGCACACTTGCACCCAGCTTTCCAGACGTAGCCTGTGTGACCGTTATTGGGAAGCAAGAGAGCGTATCGGCAGCTAAATATTTCACCCTATTGTTTCTGTATTTTTCCTTGTTCTGTGTATTGTGTTTGTTTTTGCTATTTTGTTCTTTGTAACCTTTTCTTCCTGCCAGCCATTGGAAATAAAAAAAAAAATATTTCCTACCATTTCCATACAATTAAAATCACGAGAAATACGCAGACGACAATCTATTACGATTTATCTTTCTTATTGTTGCATTAATAAAAATATTTTTATTCGCAAAAAAAAAAAAAAAAATCAACACCTCTTGGAGCGATTGGCGTCAAAATAGAACCAAAGCCTGTTTACATATGGATTCACATATATTCCAAATTTCAACCAGAACGTAGTATTACTTCTTGAGATAGGGCACTCAAAATGGAAAAAAAGAACGGGCGATTGCGCTACCCCCTTTTTAGCTGTTGACACCAAAATAAAATCAGCTCTTATACCCACTAAAGGCTACTTGTCAAAAAATTTTTGTTTGATTCCGTTCGTTATTTCTTGAGATACAGCAGTCACAATTGACGACAAAAAACGTTCTATAGCTCAACCCCCCTTTAAGTTATCGACACCAAAATTGAATCAGCACCTGCTCCTGTTAATGGCAATATATGGACCAAATTTTGTTTGATTCCGCCAGTTACTTCCTGAGGAATAGCAAGCACGCGTAACTCAAAAAACGTCCCATTGCTCCACCCCCTTTGGAGGAATTCGCGCCAAAAACTAATGGGCACAAGTTCACATACGGGCACATATGTGTACCAAATTTCGTTCGATTTCATGCGGTAGTTTTTGCTGTACAGCGGCCACAAAAAACTGGTCACACACAGACGTGACACACATACATACACACACACATACATACATACACACACACATACACACACACACACAGACAGACAGACATTTTCCAAAAATAGTCGAAATGAACTCAGCACACCTCAAAACGTTCGAATCCGTCAAAATTCGAAATTCGAAAATTTGCACGAATCCAATACTTTCTTCTATATATTAGATATAGAAGAAAGTAAAAATGTTTGAACATCATAAAATATAACTTAATATTTTGTTGGTCTGCCTCTAACTTTGATGACAGCTTGACATCTACGGGGCATTGAACAGATGAGTGACTGAATGCATTCTTTACTGAGTTCATGGTGCCAGACACGAATTATTGATTCCCGGAGTTTCGCTAGTGATGTTGGCTTATGTTTCATCACTTCTACACCCATTCTATTCAAACAATTTTCGATCGGATTTAGATCGGGGCTGTTTCCGGGCCAAGGTAAACTGCTGACCCCATGCTCATTTTTTTCATTTCTGAACCTGCGTGTGAGTTAAGAGAAAACAAAATTACTTAACCCCATGTCAATTTAAGTCTAATGGTAGACTAAAGGTTTTTAAATTGTTACTTACCAGTTTTACCATATACCATGGAGCAGAATTATCCTGAAAAATGACGTTTGGAACTGAAGTAAAGTGCTCCCAGATAGTATAGGAAGCAATTTCTCTTCCAAAATGCCAATACACACCTGAGCATTTACTGTTCCTTGCACAAAGGGAAGCCCACCAACTGCTTGGTCAAAAATACATCCCCAAATCTTCTGGGATACGGGATGCTTGACTGTGAGTTGAATGCAGTCAGGATGATATTCCTCTCCTTTGCGGCGTCTGTGTGCTGTCCGTCAGACCCATGCAGATTTAATTTGGACTCGTCGAAAACGCAACTGATTTCCATTGATCGACAGTCAACCCTTGGTGAATTTTTGCCCAGCATAGACCCTGTTTCCTCATTTTTTTGGTCAACAATAGCTTCTGTCGTGGTCGACGTGCCACCAAACCCACACCGCACAGTCGTTTTCGTACAGTAGACGTGGATGCGTGAACACCCGATTTGTTTTTCCATTCTCTTCTGAGTTCTGCGGAAGATGATTGTCTGTTCCGAAGACTGAGTCGTACCAAAATCTGTCCTGCGCTGCATTGGATAGTTGTGGACGACCACTGCCACTCTTTTCTTAATGTGCTTCTGGTGCTCTTTAGCTGATTCAGGAGTCGAACAACAGTCGATTGCGAACAGTTTATTCTTTCTGCTATGGAACGTGACGACAATCCTTCTTTGTCCAGTGCAATGACAGCACTCTTCCTTTGTGGTGTCAGTTGAACGTATTTCGACGTACTGCAACTCATAAGTCCAGATTGTAAATGAATGCGTCGAACGTTCAACTGGTTTTTTTTATTCAATTAAAAAATTATGCAATCTTACGCAATAGCTTTTAAATAGTTCATAATTACTTATAAATGCTAAAAATATATGGATTTCGCGGGTGATGCAATTTTTTTTACCTCCACTGTATATTAATTTTTCAGAAAACCGTCAGTGGGTGGTGAAAATTTGATGGTTACTTTGTCTATATTTAGAATGTTATGATGTATTTGACTTCGAACCAGAACCGTTAAACTGTTTTGGTTGTAACTATTCACCAAGTCTCTCAAAGAGTATTGTTTGGTTGAAAATAATTCTCACAATACACATAAAAAAGCGGCATGCAGATGAAAATTTGTGATGGACGAATTCAAGGAATAGATGTTAGAAGTGAAACAGATATGCTTAAAAAGCCGAAATACCTTAATCCAACTTTAAACGTCAAATTATTCCTAAACCAGATGATCATGATACTACGCAATTTGTGAAGCGAAGATTAAAGCATTATGTCTAAGAAATAAGACAGAGATGCACGATTTTTGCCGCGATAGATATTAATTCCGAAGCATCTTGTTTTGCCATCTTGGAATATCGCCATGCTATTCACTCGTTTAAAATTTCGTACGTATTTTTAATCGGGTTTTTCTAAATCGCACATACTTAGATTTCCCCTAGTATCTGACAAAATTGGCTGCAGTAACACTGTTTTAGTCGTTCGATATTATTTTTAAACTTTGACTCTCTGTTTAACAACTTTCAAGGGATCACAAATAATCGTCCTTAAGAAGAATTCGTCCTTAAATGAAATGTTTTGAAACAACAGTGGAGCATCCGGCACCGCGAAAAGCAGTATTTAATTAGAGAAAATCTTTAAATAGAACGTCGTTAAAAAGAGAGCCAACTGTATTTCTAAATTAAGTATTTAGTTAATGTTATGTGTTGTGAGTATAACTGCTTTTTTACTGGAAAAAAATCTGCCAATAAAGTTTGAAATAAATGTAATTTATTTTTTAGGTAGGGAAAAACTTTTGTTGAATTGGACATCTCGGTCAATTCATTTGATAAGATATTCTTATATTTGTATTTGCTTTGGCAATATTAAAGGCGAACGTTAGGTTTCTGGTGCTTTTACACATTACACTTTACAATTGCTTCAAGATTGAATACTAAACATTAACCATAACTAAACGATTTGTTTCTGAAAACTTTTTGTTCTCCCTTAGATACACTCTGGAAACAACGATGTCAAAAATGACAGAAGAGTACTCAATTTGAGCATATTGCAGAGTCAAAATGGCTCCGACTATGTAGTATTCAAATTTGAAACATTCAAATATAATCACACTCAAATCAACATGTGCTCATTTTTGAGGTATTGGTGTTTATTTTTGAATATGTAATAATTTCAAAATTGATTATTAACCGAGTTATGTACTCATTGTTAAGTATGAAATCATCCAGAACTGTATTTGAAAACATGGGTACTCATATTTGAGACGAAAAGTTTCAACAAAATTTAAAAGCATGAATGTACTCATTTTTTAAAACTTCATTTTTCTCAATGTAAGAAGCATCTAGAACCATGAAAATTTTGTATTTTGTTGTAAAATTCTGCTTTAAAACAAAAATATTATCATATTATTATCAGGGTTTATGTCGCATTTGACGCTGAAAAAAGGGGGAAACTGTAATACTCAAAACCATAACAAGACTCTAACACAGACAAATGATCATGAACGAAATTTTGTTTTATCAGAGTTATCCACCCTAAGCTTCAAACTTTGGAAGACTAATGCGTTTGTAAGCTTTTTCAAATGCGACTTCTTTATCACTGATTTTAGTTTCTTTGACAGCAATTGTTTTCGTAAAAATGTAAGCTTTCGCTTTTTGCCATTTTATTATTTTTATCAACACAGAAAAAAAATCTAAGATTACTATAGCATTGTTGTCACTAAGAAAAGAATAAATCATAAAAAAACATGTTTTAGCAATATTACAAACATTTTATTTCTGTTACGTTGATCTCAACTTTTTCATAACATTTACTTACGTAACTTGTTTACGTAACAATTATGTTTCAGGTTAATTGCTTTATGAACAAATATTAAAGGATAGTCAACATATGTAAGGTAAACTTCTTTATAAAAAACAATTTAAAGGAGAGTCAATGTTTTTATCGGAACGGAAAAAAAAGCTAATGTAATTTTAGCATTGATGTCAATAAGAAATAAATAAAAACCAAGAATCATGTTTTAGCAGTGCTGCAAACGTTTTATTTCAATAGCTTTCCTCTCATTTTTTATAACCTTTTTTAGTACATATTGACGTAACAATGATATGTCACGTAGATTTCTTTATTAAAAAAAAGTTAAAGAACAGCCAACATAAAAACTGAAGCATGTTGATTACTTTATTTAGTTAATAAGCAAAAACTAGAAATAAATGCAATTATACATTCTTATTTTATGATAAATCTAGTTTAATTATCTTTACTGAGCTCACATAGTTATTGGATCAAAACTTCATATTTATAAATTATAAGGAGTGAATAACGTTTAAATTGGCGAATTAAAACAGGGAAATTTTATCTTGTTCCGAGCAAAGATCTAGTATAACTATTAGTTTCACAACCCCGTCGCAACAGACTACGCCTGCCATGTAATAAGCGAATCTTGAAGCAAACAGGCAAAAGCATAGCATTTGCGAATGCAACCACCGATACACTGTGGAGACCAGGGAGGTAGAAGGGAGGAGATAAATCTTTCCTATTTAGAAGTGACAACGATTGTTCACTTTTTTAGAGGGCGCTGTCGGCGAACCGCTCCCGTCATTCGCATCAAATCAATGTATCGGCGATGCTAAGTTTCTCATTTTTTTAGAGGCAGCTATTAAAGCAAAAAAAGAAAAATATTACTGGAAATTGGTTGTAATAAAGGGCTAATATAGTGGACGATGTACGTGTTTCGTCCACAGGAAGTTTGCACAGTATTTTGATGGAAAAATTAATTTTATTTTTCATCAGCAACTTCCTGAATTCGTCTGCTATTAATATCGCACTGTGCGATGTTTTTTTTTTTTTTTTTTTTACGAGTTGCAATGTTAATTAAATTTAAAAAAATATACCTTGGAACGCTTTTTTGAGATATTTGTGGGATTTTTTGTTGAAATTAATCAAGTTTTCAAAAATTAAAATTTACTCTTTTTGTACATGTATTTTTTTAATGAATAAGGTTTCTCGATTTTTTTTCCATTTGGTTGTCGAAATAAATGCAATAATAAAAGAAATAATGATAACAATTCTGTTTAAGCAGTGAGTAAATACACGAATAAAATTATTATAATCAATATCAGCTTGAAGTTAAGTAAATAGAACATTAACATTTCTATTTATCTGTTAAAGGTCGTGAAAGTAAAAGTTATTTCGCTTTAATTAGTTCTCGAAACATGTCACGAAATTTACAACTAATTAAAAAAAGTATTTACGTAATTAATTCTACTATATTCTCATTTCGTCAATTATTTACAGGAATAAACATTCCAACTCGTAAAAAAATAAAACATCGCACAGCGCAATATTAATAGCAGACGAATTTGGCAAGTTGGTGATGAAAAAAAAATTATTTTTTCCATCAAAATACTGTGCAAACTTCTTGTGGACGAAACCCGTACATCGTCCACTATATTAGGCCTTTATTACAACCAATTTCCAATAGTATTTTTCTTTTTTTGCTTTAATAGCTGCGTCTAAAAAAAATGAGAAACTTAGCATCATTTACATTGATCTGCTGCGATTGACAGGAGCGGTTCGCCGACAGCGCCCTCTAAAAAAAGTGAACAATCGTTGCCACTTTTACACTAGCAAACCCGTAGGACATTTCTCTCCTTCTTCCTACTCCGTGGTAGAGGCAAAGCTGTTTGCATACTCCTCGATTACAGCAAAAATAGTTCGCACGCATGCGCTTTTTACGCTTGCCTGTTTAAAAGTTGGTCTTGGTTGCCAATTGACTCGGTTTCTCGTTGTTCCTGAACGTTTTGCTTTGAAAGTAGGTTTTTGTTTAACACTGATACAAACTTGTAGTTTTTCCACCAATGCTTCTCTTAATGCACACAGTAATTGCTTCTTTTTGAGCAATCACGATTGCTTATTGTTACTTGACAGTTTGAATTCCTATGATGTTATTTTCCCCCCACCTGTATCTGCAGCACCACTGTCGGCTAGGCCGCCTCACGATACTGCGTCTCAAGCGAAAACCGTCTCCAGGTTGCATCATTTACTTGCCTACACTTACACATAGACACACACGCAAACATACAGACACCTACACATACAAACACACACAAACACATACCCCCACACACAACTACACATACACACAACTAACCACCCAAACACAAATGCCTACACACACATGCACATACCCCCCACACACAAACAAACATGCCTCCCCCCACACACAAACACACACGCCTACATACACACACACACACACACTCGTGATTGCGAAAAATATAATTTGAATTCAAGATGTCAAAGTTCAAATTAATTATTTTATTTATTTATTTATTTATTTTTTTGTCTGTATTCACCCTTTAATCCGTAAAAGGGAAAATTTAGTGTCTCCCCAGTTTCGCCTATATCCCCCACCCGTCGTGTTTTTCAGTTTTAATCATACCATTTGATGTATTGAAGGGGAGGGGGGGTCAAAAAGGTCGCTGAAACTGGGGATAACCCGAAAAATAATTAGCAAGAGGACAACGAAATAAAACAGTATACATAAAAAATTACAAATAAAAGAAATTAAAATGCATCGTTAAAATCTCCATTATCAAATATTTACTTTATCGAAAACAGATTTCAAGCTATTATAATTTACCTTACATTTGTATTGTGTTTATTTTATTTTATTTTTTTTATTTATTTATTTATTTATTTATTTATTTTTTATTTATTTATTTTTTTTTGAAGACTGCAATCCGTAGTTTAGATTTTAAGCGCAAAAATAACGCAAAAACATAAAATTTCAGTTTTTTCAAATAAATATTTCTTTTTGGAATAAAAACGTGAAATTTTACTTACAAGATAGCAAAAACTTCATTTGACTGGCGCTGTTTTACCGAAAACTGCTAAAAATGTCTTTTAAAAAATATGTAACTAATTATTTTCCTTCTTCATATCAATTTATAAATGCTAAGAGTCCGCCTACTTTTCAAAGTTCTTTATGTATTTTAAGTTAGAGATGACGTAAAGGCAGAGTGAGTAAAGAGAGATTAAAGTTGAAGCACTCAGGGTTATTGAAATAATTCAATTTCGTAAATGTATCTTAAAGATTGATGTGGGTGCTTTTTTCCTTTGAAATATTTACACGATTTAAGAATCTGCCTTTTCTTAAATGAAGAAGAAAAAACGTACATCTCAATTCGACATGGATAAAAAAACGTCTCCACTTCAAAGATAGCTGTAAAAAAAGTTATTTAAAAAATATCTTGCGATGATGAAACATTCATCAGGTTTTTAACGCTTCCATCATCCAGCAAAATGTAGATTTTTTTTTTGAAAAGTGTGTCATTCTTTTAAGCTGTTGGAGCATAGAACTATTTTTAATATATCAGTCATTTAATTTTTTTTAAAAATGGGAGAGCTGTAAGATTTAGGGAAATTATTCTGCACTTGAAAACACAAATTGATCATTTCTTACGTTTCTGCAACAAAATTCACTCGGTAGGTATGATTTTTTCCCTTTTACTTTCTTCTACGGTTAATGTATAGAAAAAGGTATTGGATTCGTGCAAATTTTCAAATTTCGAATTTTAACGGATTCGAACGTTTTGAGGTGTGATAAGTCCACTTCGAACATTTTTGTAAAATGTCTATCTGTCTGTGTGTGTGCATATGTACGTAAGCGCGTGTGTGTGTGCATGTGTAAGCGTATGTGTGTATGTAGGCGTGTGTGTAGGCGAATGTGTGTGTATGTATGCGCGTGTGTGTGTATGTATGCGCGTGTGTATGTATGCGCGTGTGTGTGTGTGTGTATGTAGGCGTGTGTGAGTCTGTGTGTCACGAATGTTTGTGACCAGTTTTTTGTGGCCGCTCTACAGCAAAAACTACCACATGAAATTGAACGAAATTAGGTACACATATGTGCCCATTGGTTTTTGGCGCGAATTCCTCAAACGGGGGTGGAGCAACGGGACGTTTCTTGAGTTATGCGTGCCTGCTATTCCCCAGGAAGTAACTGGCATAATCAAACGAAATTTGGTCCATATGTTGCCCTTAACAGGTACAGGTGCTGATGCAATTTTGGTGTCAATAGCTCAAACGGGAGTTGAGCTATAGAACGTTTTTTGTTCTCAATTGTGACTGCTGTATCTCGAGAAATAATGAACGGAATCAAACAAAAATTTATCGACAAACAGCCCTTAAAGGGTATAAGAGCTGATTCTGTTTTGGCGTCAACAGCTGAAAAGGGGGGGGGGGCGCAATCAAACGTACTTTTCTTTTTCATTGTGAGTGCCATATCTCACGAAGTAATGCAATGTTCTGCATGAAATTTGGAATAAATGTGAATTCATATATAAACAAGCGTTGGTTCAATTTTGGCGCCAATCGCTACATGAGGGTCTGATTCTTTCTTTCTTTTTTTTTTTTTTTGTGAATAAAAATAGTTTTATTAATGCATCAATAAGAAAGATGAATCTTAACAGGATGTCGTCTGCCTATTTCTCGTGATTTTAATTGTATAGAAAATGTTATTTTACTGATTTAAAATTTTAGACTTGCCATCTTGTGTTTGTTAACAAATAAATATCTGAAATTACTTTAAGCAAGGCTTTTTAATTATATTAAATTTTCATTCTTTGCTTTACTTTTAAAATAAATCGGGATTTGGGCAGGTCGTCAAGATTTGGAATCTGTGATTTTCTTTTTATTGGGAATATTACTTCCTCGTCAAGCATGGGGAGGGATCAAAATTATAAGAAAGGTATAGAAGAAAATTTCGTGCTGGCCACAACATACTAGGTTTTTTTTTTTTTTTTTTTTTTTTTGTAACTCACATAAACTATCATCATTACAGAAAAATAATGCTAATTTTTCAGAAAGGCTAATTTGATTTTTTAGTTCTGTATTAACTTTTGATATTATTAGTTATGTATGGAGTGAGTAGATATATGAAGTCTCTAAATTTAGATCATATTTAAGCTTAGTATGACTTTCGACGTTTCTTACTATAATACTAGGTTATGATTAGCAAAATGACGGTTTTGTCTCGCTCACGGGACAGAGCCATCACTTTGAAAAGGTTGATAAAAAATATTTTTTTTAAAAAATTGAAAAATTAATTTGAATTTTAACATTTGGAATTTAAATTATGTTTTTCGCAATCACAAGTGTGTGTGTGTGTGTGTATGTAGGCGTGTGTGCTTATGTCAGTGTGCAGGCATGAGTGCGTGTGTACGTGTGTGTGAGTGTAGGTGCGTAGGTGTGTGTGTAGGTGCGTAGGTGTGAGTGTAGGTGCGTAGGTGTGTGTGTAGGTGTGTGTATATGTCTGTGTGAGTGTAGGTATGTGTGTATGTGTGTGTAGGTGTGTATATGTCTGTGTGAGTGTGTGTGTGTAGGTGAGTGTGTGTGTGTGTGTGTAGGTGTGTATAAGTCTGTGTGAATGTGTGTGTGTGTAGGTGAGTGTGTGTGTGTGTAGGTGGGTGTATATATGCGCGTGTGTGTAGGATATGGACGCAACCTGGTGACTGTGTTCGCTAGAGGAGCATCATCGCGAGGCCGGTCGACGGTGGTGCTGCAGAGGGAGACGGGGGGGGGCAGGGGAGGGGGAGGGGGAAGGGGGGGAATAAAATCATAGGAATTCGAAACAGTCAAGTGAGAACAATAAGTAATTGTGATTGCTCATTAACTATGTATATCAACGGTTCCAAACAGAGTGTAGTGCCTCTCAAATTTAAACGGTAGTATCCTGACGTTTTTTTTTTTCTTTTAAAAAAATCTAACTATATTTTAAGTTTACTTCAAAGCATAAATGCCTCCCTCTTTCAATTATATTGTAAACCTAAGACTAATATAAATTATAAATTGTTTCATAAAATATAAACATTAATTCTGCATTTCAAATTGACTGCTTCGTTTGATAATTTTAAAGTAATCCCCTCTCCCCTTTTTCAAGCAACGGAGAATTGTTGTATGAAATATGAACATTATTTCTGAATTTTAAATTAAATGATATTTGAAATAACTTTAAAAGAATATTATCCTACATTTCGTTAGTGATTAGTGAATATGCTATTGATTTTTACACACCATTAAGCATTGTTTTGCTTCTCCAATCCTATTTAAATGTCTTCAGTCTTTTTTCAACATGATGTTTAAGTCCAATTTTGCCATACGTCTTCCATATGCTACTGAAATTAATAAAATTTTACCTAGAAATAAAATATTCGCAAATACAGGACAAGGCACATAAACCTCTCATATTTGAAAAGGGCGCTGTTGTGGAGGATATATGGTGGTGTTAGTGGTAACGATGGATACATCATACGTGCCATTTGAAGTAGAAAAAAAAATGACATGAAGTGGTGAGCATCGTCACATGTTGTGGAGAAGTATATACGTCTTTGTTTCTTTTTTTACATAAAAAAAATAATGCTTGCTAATACAGGACCCGGCATATAAACACCCCGTATTTGGAGATTGAGCTGTGTGAGTTGTGGAGGATATACGGTGGTGTTAGTGGTAACGATAGATAGGAACATATACGTGCCATTTCAAGTAGAAAAAATGACTTTGATCGGTGAGTATTATCACGTGTTGTGGAGAAGTATATTCATCTTGGCGGTTTTTTTTTTCTCTGTACTACTTAGCAGGAGTAATAGACTTCTTAATTTGTTATGTGTCACTGACAATCCAGTATGTAGAGGTTGCCAAGTGGCAGAAGAAAGTTCAATTCATATACTGTGTAATTATAACTATTATTCTACACAAATTTTTGATTACTTTAAAACCACTGTGTGTATGCCTCGGAACTGTCAAATATCGCTAACTATTCACATAAAAATGGTGTTATCTTATACAACTTTTTTAAGAAGAGTTAAATTTCTTTCCTTTCTTATATTTCATACATGTTTAATTTTTTAACATACTAAATGAAAGCAAAAGAAATTGTCAGGTAGCAACTATTTTCATTTCAATTTAATTAAGCGTCTATCTAAAAACATCATATCACGAAAGTGGGAGAGGTATATTTATGTGGAAATTTCAGTCATCTTAATTTTTCTAGCAAACCTAAAAAAAAAAGGTTTTAGAAAGGATAAAAGAATAATAGTAGCTAGAAACTTTGTTAAATGAAACAATATTTGATACCTAATGAAATGACTTTTATTTGAAGAAATAAACTTAAATTAATTAATGTAGAACACTGTGAAAAAAATTAATTGCGTTTTTGTGAAAATAATTTTTCTGTTGCAGCTTTGAGACCAAATACGATAAAATGACCAAAAAAACTAAATTTATGTATTACCTACATAATGAAAGATCGATCTTTTAGCTTTCTTCTTGGGAGAAAAAAAATGAAGACCCACTGAGGAAACATTTCTACTTAAGAGGGTAACTTAGAAAGAAAAGGAAGTTTAAGAACGTGCCTTGGCCTACAATATATATATATATATATATATATATATATATATATATATATATATATATATATATATATATATATATATATATATATATATATATATATGCATTAAAATTATAAAAAGAAAACGTGTATGTTACTTGGGTTAATAAAAAACAAATAAATAAATGAATGAATAAGTGCATATAAGTAAACACCTTTTTGCATAAACTGTAGCCATATTTTGTCCAATACATATTTATGCATCCAGAAACAGTAGACGCTTACATTTGTGTTTGGTCTGGCTATGATAAATCGACTTTCGACAGAAACGATTCCATTAGGTTGAACATGGCTGATAAAACAGGTTTACAGGGTTACCGGAAACCCTTATTCGCGTTGTACCAGTCTAAGAAGTTCTCTTTTAAAACAAGCATGAATGAGCTCAGCCGAGGTTAAGCCTGTTTTTACATGAGCTAGACTTTTTCTGAAACAGCATTTTAGTTGAGTTTCTAATGAGGCTGTTTATTTACTCCTGTCAATTCACAGACTTAGTTCATTGTTCTGGGATTCGCACCACTAAAGAATTTTGTAGTTTTTTTTTTTTTTCCGGTGGAGACACCTGAGCTCTTGTGATATGGATTGCACAGAGCTAAGTATAAAACACCAACTGGTTCCAGGGTTGGTAAAAAAAAACCGTTTTTTTTTCAAAAAAAACAAAAAAAAACCGGTTTTTTTGGTTTAAATACAATTTGCGAGAAAAACAATTAATTTTCGGAAGGTAATTAAGATTCCATGTAATTAACAGTTATTTAATAGTCACATTATACCTAATTTCTTGATTAATTAAAGAGATAAGAACAAAATCTTATAACTAAATTAAATAATTAAAATAGCTTTATGCGGGGAAATATTGATTGAAATGTTTGACTTGATTAACATATTAGTATGCATGTATATATGGACCCTTTATGGTACAAAATTCTTCAAGAGGTGGTTGTGATGCTAGTTAAGATAAAATATAATGAAGATCCAAGAAAAAAAACTTTACAAAACCAACATAATATGAAAAAATATCGAATAATGGTAAAAGTTATATTTTTAAGCATAATCTTTTCAAAAGAACAATTTTCATATTTTTTCTTTCTGGTCTTACATAACGCTGATTTTTATATACAGTGGCTCCCAAAAGTGTTCGTACACCTTGAAATTTTGTAGTAAAACCAAAATAACGCAAAACTGAATTTGAATATGAAGTCCAATTTTTTTTCACACCATTCTTATGCCATTCTGAATAAAACCCAGCAGTTTTTTTCAAAATATTGCCAGATTTTATTTTTGAAATTTGTCAAAAAATGAAGAGACGGAGAAATAATACGCCACAAAAGTCATCGTACACTCAAATTTTTTCGAATAAATTCAGGATTAAAACTATCATATGTCATTTTTTTATTACTTTTGCATTGTGTTGACCCTTAAAACTCATTTGGCTTTAATTTTTTGTTTATTTATTCCTTAATATTGTGCTTATTACTTTAAAATGACTGGTATTTGAAAAACACCACAAACACCATTCGAAATTTGAATTGTTTCCCCACAGTAGCGGTAAATTGGTTTGAAATGTCTCTAAAGTAGGTAATTTATACCATTCTATAGTAAAGTGCTTGATAAAATGCTTTAAAGACAAGAATTGGATCGAAAACACGGTAAGAAAAGATCAACTGGCAAAGTTAACAATGCGTGATCGGAGGTTTACAGTTAAAAAAATTATGAAAAATACACATTTGAGTGCTGAAAAAATATCTGCAGAATTGAATGAAACATTTTACGTTTTATTTTCACCTAAAATTGTTCGCCAAGTTCTCTGATTAGCTGGATTAAATGGGACCTCTTCCTGCAGAAATTTTCTTGTTCGTGCGAATAACAGTAAGCTTACGCTTTCCGTCGCAAAACCAATGATAAATAAGCTCAAAATGTTTTGGAACAACGTCTTACTTATAGATGAAAATAAATTCAACATTTTGGGTTAAATTGTTGTATAATTGTAAATAGAAAAAAAAATGAGGAATTTAATCTGAAGAATTTAGTTGGATCTGTTAATCAGGACGGTGAAGGTGTTTTAGTGTGAGGGTGCATTACAGCATCAGGACTTGGAAATTTGGAGTTTTTTGATTAAATAATGAATCATGCTGTTCATTTAAATATTTTAAAAAGCAATTTTAAACTATTAGCCCAAAACTTCGTAATCGGAATTAACTTTGTTTTTTATCGAGATAACGATAAGAAGCACACGTTTGCGTTTGGTGCCTCAAAAATTGTGCTTAAGCTTAGAAATACCCCCTCAATCTCCAGATTTGAACTTAATGTAACATATTTAGAGATATCTGGGGGCTAGATTACGAAAATACAGCTTTGAAACGAAAATAGAGCTAGAAACAGTAAGACTCAAACTGTGGTTGAACACTTACTCAGAAATTACGCAAAAAAAAGAAAGAAAAAACAATGAAATATATTCCCAGGCGTTTAAAAGCTCTTTTTGATACTGCATGATGTTCTACTAAATAATAACTTTGTAAAAAGTTAGATTATTCACTAATTGTTTGACTTTTTTCAAAGTGTACGAAGACTTTTGTGAGATAAAATTTCCGGCAATTTTTGGTTTTTGATTTTTTAAAAATTATGTTTTAATGTTTTATTAAAAAATTTCATGTAGTTTTGTTAAATATAGATCATAGATCTTATAATAAAATACCTATTCCGAAATATTAATTCTAACCAATGGATAATGGCCTATTTTATTGAAAATCGTAGGTGTACGAACACTTTTGGGAGCCACTGTACACAATGTTGCAAATATTGAAGTAAAGCAAAATGTACAACAGTACATGATTGAACAGTCAAAAAATCGATTGCTGTTGTACTGACAAAGTTTTAAAAAAAAGTGCTGCTTTATATTCGACTCCGTTCTTATTTTGGAAAGACTTGGAAAAGATATCGACTATCGCTAAAATAAAGAACTAAATCAAAAATCCAAAAATTGGTGTAACATGGCTTAAATTATAGCTTATTTACTGGCATACATGTTGCATCCAGCATTGAAGTTTAAAAAATATTAAATGCAAACTCTTTAGAACAAATAAATGTGTAGCAACTTGTATTTCAAGAAAAAAGTTTTTGCCAAAAACGTTATATCTTTTGAAACAGTGACTGAGTGGTGGAAAAGCCAGGAAAAATAATTTGAAAAATGCAATGCAACCGTCTTTAAAAGTCTTCAACATTACTAAAACCAGCTTCAGAAAAGTGCAGTGCATATATTTTCGTCATTTAGATATCATTCATAGCTCAAAAATTGATTAGGCTCTGGAAAAGCTTCAAAACTTGCTTTTTGTTCAAAGTACTAAATAACATTAAAATAATATTAATTTATAACGTAAAAGTTGCTATGTATTTATGCATATGTTATTGTGGTGTAAAGTTGATTTTATGTAATTGTAAAAAGATTTATACACATTTTTCTGAAATGAGTTGAATACATTACATATACAGGGTGTCCGGAAAGTCCTCGACACATAACAATGGTGTTTTAGGTTAAATGTGTCAAGGACTTTTCGGACACCCTGTATATTTATTTATAAATAATTTTACAGTTTTTGTTTGTAACAGATTAAAAATATTTTGCTTAAAACCAAAAGAACCGTTGTTTCCTCCAACAGTCTTTAGAAAAAAATCATTTAGTTAAAAGCCTTGAAAGCTTTGAAACTTTTTCCAGTCCTAATTTGTTTCTTATTCAATATGTGTGGGGAAATCAATGTAAACCTGTAAAATGGACTTTTTTTAGGTTTTTTTTTTAAAAACCATTAAAAAAAACGCATGGTTTTTTTAGAAAACCAATTGGTTTAAACCATGATTTAAACCAACGTGGTTTAAACCAAACAACCCTGACTGGTTCTATCTTTATGTTTTGTCTTCAGCGTGAAGAACAGGAGAAAAAAATTCGCGCGTGGTAGAATGCTTCATGAAAATTCACGCAATGCACCTTAATAGGACGTGCAAAGCAGCGCAGACATTTTCTTCATTTTTTTACATGTTTGGACGTTGAAGCATTGAAAAGAGAAAAAAAATTGAGGGATTATAACGACTTTCTTTCGGTGAATTCAAGATCCTAAGTCACGTGACAGATTTTAAAGCAAAACATTGGAAGAAATCAGGTTTCTATTGCTTGTTTCACGAAAAATGGGCCAACCATTCAACGTTGTTCAGTCACGTGGCTAGGGATCTTTGGGTCAGTTTTTTGTCAAGACAATGATTGGACTTCTGACCTCTATTTACTGATTCCTGCTCTAAGCGTTGAAGATGAAAGGAAAGGGAAAAGAACGTAAGTCACGACAAAGATTTTGGGAGTTTAATTCAGGATTTGAGACTAATAGATACTTAAATGATCTTTAACGTTTAGAATAATATGATGTAAACTTTGGCATATTTGTTTGTATCTTGAAATATCCATTAGCATGGGCCAGAATTAAGCCTCTAGATTTGGACGTAAGATCTCAATACCATATCATTTCCCTCCCCCCCCCCAATTGGAGCGAAAACAATGCTAAATCACATGAAAAATGTGATGCATACACGTGTTTGTGATTAACAAGCAGGGAGTCGGAGGACTCCAACTCATTTACCCCAAAATCGGTCCGATTCTTTCTTTACAAACACTGAAAAAGTAGCATACTTAGTGAGGTGAAACTACCAACTCCTACTGTGACTCCTTGGAATTTAAAACTTTCAACTTGCAACTCCGACTCCATCTCCTTATCACTAAAATCTGTCCGACACCGACTTCAACTCCGCAGTCCAGGTTATAAGGTACACCACTTGAAATGGTGAAAACGTTTTGAGAGCTTTCGTATTAAGGTATTCTGAGGAAAGCTTTACATCATTTGTTTTCCTAAATACAAAGTAACGAGTTTGTTATATGCGTGTTACATTTTTGTAACATATTTAATGAGTATAGAAAAATTGGTTTAAAATCATTGATTAAAATCATACATTGCATTGTGCTGTAAGGACTTTTATGCTATTTCAGAAATGAATAGCTACTTCTAACTGCAGTGTTTGCAAAAATGTTTATCAATCGTGAGACAGTTTAAAGTTAAAAGACAAATTAAATTTCTAAGAAATCAAATTAAAATTTTAAAAAGGCTTGATGTGGGGTCGATAACTGAAATCGTCTGTTTGGGAAAAAATACATTAAAAAACTGCTTTTTGCTTTTTTTTTTTTTTTTTTTTTTTGCAGCAAATTGTCAATTAGACAAAGTCGGACCGCTTTTATCTTGTACTGTAGTTATTTATAACTGTTGAGATTTTCGATATTAACTCATTTGTTATTGTGTGTTTTAATTATTTGTTTGCATATTTTTAGTAAAATAGATGGAGCTATAGATAGAAAATGCGTTGAAGTATGGTTTTATTGAAAATGCTTTCATATTTTATCATTTCATTTTCCTCTAATAAAGTCATCTGTAAAAATATTTATATGACACTTATGGGAATTCAATCAAATGACTACTTTTAACATCATACAATCAACTCTTGGTACACCGTTAATATTTCAGGAAACTTTTATGGTATGGGAGGCTGTAAAATGAAGTGCTTACAATACACAGTAAATTTACAGTAAATTGCACCGAAAAAATAAACGATTGCAGTGCCAATTGCTACACCATGTGACTTACATTGCAAATCACATTAGACCATATTTCCCCTCACTCGATGTGTCCCAACTGGTCAGCAAAGCCACTTACCGATACGAAGGTCCCGAGATCTAGCGTGCTGCTCGCATTTTGCGTTTTTTGAATTTACAGTAAAATAGGATTTTACGGTAAAAGATACTGGCAACATGGATGCCAGTAAATTTACCGTGAAAATTCAGGATTTTTTCAAACAGTGTAACACATATGCCATTCGTTATGTAATAGTTACAGTAATTGTGGAAAGTAAATTGCATTTTTCAGTATAGATTGTTATTCTGGATTTAAAAGTCACAGCGAATAGTTTGTCCGTTCTAAACAACGGCATAGCGCAGAGATTATCAAACTTGACTGACTCGTGGCATCCTCTGAAGAATTAGAATTTTCACAGAGCACCCTAATCTATCTCTATTATACAGAAACATATTGTTACCGTGAAGGTTCGTGATACCCTCGCCTCTGTCTGTGGTACAGCAGGGTGCTAAAGCACACAATTTAGGAACCCCTACCATAACGCAATCAACGAATCACGGCCAATAAATGCGCATTTCCATGTACAATAAATTACGGGTGCTGAAAGTCTTCGTCATAATGGTTATGACTTCAACATAACGAAGAAAAATTATTTTTTTCCCGGTTGAAAAAATTATTTATACTAAGCTATTCCTAAAAAACAACCAAAATTCAAATCGACATCATTTTCCTCTGATAAAGTTATCTGTACTATTGAATAGTTAAATCGCATTTTGGGAATTGAAATTAGAAGACTTCACACTCCAAGGACCCCCGTACCTGCCACTATTTGTGCTTTAACCGGTTGGATAGGACCCCGAAAACGGTCTTTGTCGCTACAATAATTTTTCTTGTGGGGGGAGGGGGATGTCAATGAATAAGCAATAATTGGCGGCACGTGTGCATGTTACTTAATAATGTAAAACAAATTAAGAGCGCTGAAAATTTTCGGCAAACTTTTCATCGCAATAATCCATTTTTAGAAAGAAAACGTTATTTTCCATACTGTCAATAAAATTAATTTGTACCAAGAAACAAAATACTTATATATTAAATCCAAATACTTTCACTATATTCTTTTTCTGAACTATTTTAAGGCTTTGCCAACTCTTCGAAAGAAGACATTGAATGTTTTCTGTAAGGAGATTTCACAATTCTTAGAAAACCGAAATAAAACTTACTGAAATAGAAATGAGTTGATTCCAAACTTTACTTCTAGAAATCCTCCAGACTTATCTTACTTACTATTCAGTTAGGAATAAAAAGAGAAAGCTGGAAAACGCATCTTGTGTTTAAAATTAGATTTAAATCGATTTCTAGAAAAATATTGTATTTCCCTTCATTGTTCTCATACTTATAGTAGGAAAATGTACTTTTGAAATAATTTCAGTACTCATAAACTTTCTCATTTTTAAATATGCTAAAGAAAAAAGATGCTACGAAATGTATCAGATATAATTTTAATCATGATGTCTGTATGTAAAGATGTAACTTTCCTTACTTTATTTATTTCATTTTTCTACTGTATTTCATTATTTATTTTTTTAACACTTTTGGATGTCTTCAAAGTTTGCATAGGTTGCTTAGAAACCTCGTTTATAATGTTCGGTTGACTTTTTTTTAATTAAAAGTACTAAATACGAAACCACTCCTTTTCCCCTGCTATCTGAGAACATTATGTTTAACTGATAGTTTATGCACAACACAAGCATAATATTTACCGTTATGCATCATGGTTTACGCATTACAAAATAGGAGAATATCGTAAGTGGATAGAAAGAATAAGGAGTAACTACTCGTATATAGAACGTTTATAAAGACTTGCATTGATAACGAAAACGTCTTTAAAAACAATACTTCAGGATATATTCAGTAAACTACCAGCTCATAAGCCAGGGCTAAATCAAAAATACACCACCAGCTCAGTTATTTCCAGCCGAGGACTGCAGTTTTGTGCTTATTAGCACTCATCACCTCGGCATAAGAAAGTGACTGAGCTGGAGGTGGAAAAAAATTCTTAAGGAAGAAAAGAGTGCTAAACAAGCTGGTAGCTAATATAGAATTAGCACAGACCAGACGAGTGACCGAAGTAATTGTTCGGTTCAACTCGAAGATTGAATGCAAGGCATGATATAGTCAGTAAATTACCGCCAATTAGCCAGGGCTGAAGCAGAAATATACCGCCAGCTCAGTCATTTTCAGCCTTGGTAATACAATTCCATTGGCAGTTTACTGAATATACCATGCCCATGCTCTTTGAGTTGAACCGAATCACTGGTTCGGTCACTCGTCTGGTCTGTGCTAATTCTTATATTAGCTACCAGTTTGTTTGGCACTCTTGGCTTCCTTAAGAGGTTTTCCCATCTCCAGCTTAGTCACTTTCCTACATCGGGATGATGAGTGCTAATAAGCACAAAACTGCAGTCCTCGGCTGGAAATGACTGAGCTGGCGGTGTAATACTTCAGGTTACAACATAATAATTTTCATATTTCGATCCTTTTCTCATTTTTTTTCAGAAACGAACTTCTATGTTGTAGAAGATTTACACGATTTTGAATTTCTTGCCAGTTACTAGCGTAGATGATGCTAATAACATGGAGAAGAGATGAAATGGAGGAAGTGAAGACTTTCATTCGTGGAACAAAGACACCAAGTCACGTGATAAATTTTAAAGCGAAGCATGGGAAGAAATCAAGTTTCTTTCGCTGATTTCACGCAAAACGTGTCGATCATTTGTCGTTTTTAAGTCACATGACTTGAGATCTGTACCCAGGTTTCTGCTAAGCCAATAAATGAAATGTGGGGTCGTTTCCGAAATTTTAAAAGTATTTTTTCTGAAAGAGCATGCTTAAAAACATAGGTTCTGACCATTTTTTAAATAATTTGACTGAGTTTAATATTTAAAAAAAAATATTAATCGATGCGCTTTCATTGTTTGAATTTCTTGCCGATAACATCACAAATGAAGAAATGACATTCTGTGTTGCCATTCACAGAGCAAAATATTTAAATCGCATCTTTATTCACGTTTA